>NC_057412.1:4490904-4790904 GCF_019320065.1 Cervus canadensis | reverse complement strand
ACATGACTACTGGAAAAACCATATCTTTGACTAGATGGACCTTTGTCTTTTTTCTGTTTTTTAATATGCTGTCAAGGTTGGTCATAGCTTTTATTCCAAGCAGCAAATATCTCTTAATTTCATGGCTGCAGTCACCATCTGCAGTGATTTTGGAGTCCAAGAAAATAAAAAATAAAGTCTGTCAGTGTTTCCATTTTTTCCCCCATCTATTTGCCTTGAAGTGATGGAACCAGATGCCATGATCTTTGTTTTTTGAATTTTGAGTTTTAAGCCAGCTTTTTCACTCTGTTCTTTTGCCTCTTTCCTCTTCACTTTCTCCCAGAAGGGTGGTGTCATCTGCGTATCTGAGGTTATTGATATTTCTCCCTGCAATCTTGATTCCAGTTTGTGCTCCATCCAGCCTGGCATTTCACATGATGTACTCTGCATAGAAGTTCAATAAGTAAGGGGATAATATACAGCCTTGATGTACTCATTTTCCAATCTGGAACCAGTCCATTGTCCCATGCACAATTCTGACTGTTGCTTCTTGCCCTGCACACAGGTTTCTCAGGAGGCAGGTGAGGTGTTCTGGTACTCCCATCCCTTGAAGAATTTTCCACAGTTTGTTTAGTGTAGTCAATGAAGCAGTCGGTCTATTCAGTCACTCAGTGATGACCCTTTGTGACCCCATGGACTGCAGCACGCCAGGCTTCCCTGTCCATCACCAACTCCTGCTACAATGAAGCAGAAGTAGATGTTTTTCTGAAATGCTCTTACTTTTTCTATGATCCAATGGATGTTGGCAATTTGATCTCTGGTTCATCTGCCTTTTTAAAATTCAGCTTGAACATCTGGAAGATCTCGGTTCACATACTATTGAAGCCTGGCTTGGAGAATTTTGAGCATTACTTTGCTAGTGTGTGAGATGAGTGCTATTGTGTTGTGTGGTAGTTTGAACATTCTTTGGCATTGTCTCTCTTTGGGTTTGAATGAAATTTGAACAAGATATAATATAAAAAAATATTTTCTGTTTTGAAATATAATATTGTATAATATGATAAGATTGCTATATACATAATGGCCTTAGGATATGATATATTCCAAATAGCATTATTTTCACAGGGCCAATTTATTTCACAGTTTCCATACAGTCATGATGGCTATAAATGAGCAATATGAATTCATACATAAAAGGGTACATTGGGATTCAACAGACTGAGTTTCATATGCTCATCCTTGACTTTCTTAGTAATGTTGGAAAAGTAATATGGGCTTACATTTTCATTCCCCAAACACAGACCTAATAAGTTTATAGGTACTGAGTCATAAATTCATTAAAATACTGGCATTCTATCATCATTCTTAAAAAAAAGATTCAAGGAGATAATTAAATTGCATAACAATTAATATGCAAATTTATGTCTCCTTGTAAAATTGCACCTTGGATAACAACTTGATTTGTATCTATTACTGTTGATGTAAAATTTATTAGTCTTAGCTCTACAGAAAAATGCTGCTGCCCACTGAAAAATGGTGATGTCTTTTTGGATTCCAAGAGTGTTTCCTTAAGAAAGTCTACTGTTATCTTGGCCATTAATGTATCTTTGGGTATCCATTCCCTTCTCCAGTGGATCTTCCTGACCCAGAGATTGAAGCCGAGTCTCCTGCATTGCAGACAGATTCTTTACTGTCTGAGCCACCGGGAAAGCCCATTAATGTATCTAAATATATGAAATGAAAACTGAGGTGCTATGGTCTTGTCTCTGGTACTGAAATAAGCAAAGAAAGGATCATACATATATGAGACTGAGTAGCAAATGTGTTTTGTATATGAAGGGTCTAGTCAACCAACAAAGAAGAGTAAGGGGGTATAGGGTTGTAAAATATAGTGTTTATCACTAATGAAGCATTCAATTTGCAAGGTATTTTAAAAGGAATATAGTACTAATCTTTGTGCCGTGCAAGATAGATGTTCTTCTCTTTACTTTCCAGGTTAAGGAACTGAAGTCCACAGAGATTAAAAACAACACATGACAGATTTGGGACACCAACTTGAGTCTTTTTTCCTCCAAAGTCC
Source organism: Cervus canadensis (assembly GCF_019320065.1). Lineage (NCBI taxonomy): Eukaryota > Metazoa > Chordata > Mammalia > Artiodactyla > Cervidae > Cervus > Cervus canadensis. The sequence continues at coordinate 4,788,845 of NC_057412.1, read as the reverse complement.
ATACTCTTTCCGCTCCACCATGCTTGGTTTTCAGTCACTATTCATTATAAAAGCAGCCTACATGGAATTTTTTTCTTTTTAGAGAATAAAATACATCCAACTAACTCATTATCTAAGGATGAAGAATGAAATAATAAAATTACTTTCAATAAGTATTTTAAAACCTCTAAAATGTATTTGTCTTAGAGTTTTAGATTATGGTCAGATTTGGGAGAAAGAAAAATTTTAAAAATCTGTTGGTGGAATAAAATATTAAAAAGATATAAATATTGAGAGAAAGGAGAAGAAAATGAGAGACTCTCAGAATGGGGATCACAAAAATTTAGGTAAGAGGGAGGAAGTGAGACAGAGGCATAGGGAAAAGAAGAGGGAGGCAGATATAGACTGGAGGAAAGCAGGTATGGAGTTGACCTAACCACCTTCCAGCCTTGCTCTGCTTGCCTCTGTATGCTGAAGAGGTTGGAGAACAAAAAATTACATTTTGCATACTCCTTTTCAGGTAATTCTGCACATTACTTAGACTCCAAAAATTAGACAAACTTGTGTGAAACTTGTCTGGGCTCTGAGTTATATAAGAAGAGGATGAATGGCTGCAGCATATTCACCTTGTTGGCATTGATACTGACGTAGGGACTTTGCTTCTGGAGTCAGAGACTGTGGTGGTGACTAGCTAACATGGAAGGAAGCTTCCTGATGCTTTCTTAAGTTTTACATCACGGCAAGAGCGGCCCCTCCCTTGGTGGCTCAGATTTGCTTTGTGGTTTTGGGGATCATTCCTAAAGTCCTAGGTCAAAGTCTGTTTGTTTACTCATTCAAACAATTCTATGAAGTGTCTATCTATTCGAAAATACTACTCTCTAGATTTTAACTAGAGGGGATTTGTGAGTGCCAATTGGGAATCTTGATTCATGCAAGAGTTGAGATGGGTGAGATAAAAGGAGAGGGACCCCTTAGTTTTTAACTTTTCTGTCTGTAATTAATTTTTATTGAAGTATAGTTGCTTTACAGTGTTGTGCTCAGTTCTCCTATACACAAAGTGAATCAGTTATACACACACACATGCACACACAAATATACACACACACACACATATATCCACTCTTTTTTAGATTTCCTCCCCATTTAGGTCACCACAGAGCACTAAGTGGGTCCTGTGTGCTACATAGTCGGTTCTTATTATCTGTCTTGTACATAGCAGTGCATATGTGTCAGCCCCAATTTCCCAGTTCACTTTCCTCCCTACTTCCTGCAACATCCCTTTATTTTTAACCTGAGTGTTATTCAATAGGACTTTGAGCTTGTTTTCCATTCAGTTTTGAAATGTTGATGAATTCCTTTCTGTTCACAGGACTCTTTAACCTTTTAGCTTTCAGTGGGTCCACATTAAACGTGATAGTGCTCATACCCTATTTGTGGAAAAATTCAATAGAATCCATCAATGAGATTCATATCTCGGTTATATAAAATCAGGTCAGTGTGCCAACGATTCCTGATTCCTGGTGGACATTTAAACATCTTTGCTAGCTTTCAATTTGCTTTTAAAGATCATCACAGAATCAGCTCATGGTTTTACTGGGAATAGAGTATCAGGAAGGGGCATGGTTGAGAAGAGCATGCTAGTTTACATGCAGAGTCAGTTAAGATACTAAGGAAAGAGCTACGTGCGATCAGGGCAGAAACAATGAGTTCCTGCCAGAGGTGGAGGAAAGAAGAATGTCTTTCACCAGTCCATCAAGAAATGGAAATATTCAAGAGGAAACTGGTCCATAATAAATGACTGGACAAGATTAAGATGGCATGTGAGATATATGCCAAGTAATAGCAATAGGCCCATTATAAGAAAAATAAAGAAAGATATGCACTGAAATCAAGAACTGAGCAGAGCTGCTCTCTCCAAGTGAGACAGAAAAGGAGGATTCTGAGCAAATATTCATACAGAAACTCGCCTCAAGTTAATGTCAGCATGTTCTTCCCTCAGGCATTGTACTTAAAAAAAAAAAAATTGGTATTTGCATGTCTCAAGCCACAGGCTTCCTAGAGCAAGTGATAATTTCAGGCTCTTAGTTACTTCTTGGAAGGAAATCGAAGCAGAGTCTCACATGGAAAAATCAAGATCATGCTGAAGCTACCCACATTTCATTGTATCTATAGCTTGATAATGGCTTCTAATGTGGGAGAGGATTTACCTCTGGGAACATGAAACAGTAATGGAGCAAAAGCAAAATTCCACCCTTGGACCTATGTAGAGATTTCCTGTAAAAGTCAATAGGCCTTGAGAAGGGGGTTAATATGTCACAAATTATGGATTTTATGGTATGTAAATACATTTAATTGGAGGGAAAGACTGCTGGTGGGGGAAGGGTAAGGAATGAGGAAGGGAACATACTGTTTGCTGAAGGGCACACCTCTCAGCTTAGGATATCTCATGACTATGTGGCTTTTTCCAAAGCTATTATCTTGTGCACAATCTTAATTAATGTTATCCTCGTGTAAACCAAGCACTATTATGCATGGTGTGATGTGACACAAACATTTAACTCACTTTTCACAAGAAGATAAGTCAATCGTGTGATGTTTAAATTGCTATCCCTCTGTGCAAGATGATGTGGTTCTCACTTCTAAGCAGGAAGAAGACTTTTCCCAGTAAAGGGACTTCAACCATCACAGTCCCTTTCTCTCTAATGGGAAGCAGATGTATATTGATTTCTGCAGAGAATCTTAAACAGTAGATCCAGTTAAGAACATCATGTTGCACTGTGGGCAAGGGGAAAGTTGTTCAGAGATATTAGAAGGTAGAATGATTTTCCATGTTCATCTCCCAATTAATAAAGACTTCAGCAAACAGATAAGCCATGACAAGATTTTAACAGTAAGGATCCAAAGGATAGTGGTAGAAACCCCTAAGTGATTAAGTGAAGCAAGAACAATGTAAGATTCAGCTGAAGGGAAGGTTTGCTTCATTACACAGGCTATGGATTTTTGCCAAATCCTTAGAAAGAAGGAGGGGCTTTCCTGATAGTTCAGTTGGTAAAGAATCGACCTGCAATGCAGGAGACCCCAATTTGATTCCTGGATTCGGAAGATCTGCTGGAGAAGGGATAGGCTACCCACTCCAGTATTCTTAGGCTTCCCTTGTGGCTCAGCTGGTAAAGAATCTGCCTGCAATGAGGGAGACCTGGGTTTGATCTCTGAGTTGGGAACATCCCTTGGAGAAGGGAAAGGCTACCCACTCCAGTATTCTGGCCTGGAGAATTCCATGGACTGTATAGTCCTTGGAGTCACCAAGAGTTGGATACAACTGCGTGACTTCCGCTTTCACTAGAAAGAAGGAACTGCAGAAGAATTCTGTGTTCCTCTAGGCATCCTTTATGGAGCTATATTCTATATAAATGGGTAAACTATATACTGGTTTACTGCAGCAGGAGTACTGTAAACCACCATCTGAGTGGGGTAGGCAATAGAGTTCAGGCTCTATGCCATCATGGGCTTGAACCTTGTCCATCTCTTTGCTGCAAGTATAATCTTTGTTTGTTGAGTTATTTCTATTTGCTTCCTAGAAAATAAATGCATTTCCCTCTAAAATACTATACATTTAGACTGCAAATGTACTATTTCATAGTTCCATCATTGTAATTGAAATACACATTTCTATAGCTTGTTAAATCTGGTGGCTCAAGTTTCTCCCTGGAATCCCCATTCTTCTTTGATTATGAAAGTAACATTAATTATCTGTACGAAGAAGGGCATTTTATTATTTTGGTTTTTGAAAAAAATATGACTTGCTACCTAAAAAAAAAAATACGATTGTTCCCTAAAAACAGATGTCATTTTACTATTATACTATTGTGACTGTTTATTGTCAACAGCCAGTGTTTATTAGGGCTTACCTGGTGGTTCAGATTGTAAAGAATCTGCCTGCAATGCAGAAGACCCAGCTTAACTCCCTGGGTTGGGAAGATCCCCTGGAGAAGGGAATGGTAATCCACTCCAGTATTCTGGCCTGGAGAATTCCATGGACAGAGAAGCCTAGCAGGCTACATTTTTTTGTGTGCTGGTCACTATGGGCCATTGGGTACGTTATCATAGCCGATCAACATATCTCCAGTTGGTATTTTTTGTTATTATCCACATTTGCATATGAGGAAACTAGTGAATTTAAGCAATTGACTTGTGTCTACACAGCTTGTAAGAGGTGTACATGGATTCGAATCTAGCAAATCATGCTTTTTATGGCCTACATTGTTCTAGAGGAAGCGGTAACTTACAAGTAATTCAGAGTCACTCTGGTTTAATACATGACTAATATCCTGACTATAACTTTCCAATTTAACAGATAGATATATAGATGTCATTTCATAAAGATCTATTTTAGGCTTAAAGAGGAACATAAATATCCCATTTCATCCTCATAACATCTGTAAGGTAGATATAGTAGGTTTTTTGTCTAATGTTAATGAAGGGAGAGTTGAAAATGAAAATGTATAATTCACTTAAAATCACACAGCTGATAATTGGCAAAGCTTGTATCTTTTAACTTTAGAATATTTTTTCCAACCCACATAGTTCATCCAAAGTGTAGTCAGCCCATCAAATTATGTTTACCTGCCTTAATCCCAAAATGCTAACCTCAAAAGAGATTTAAATCATGAAACACTAAAATACTAACTAGTATTTATAAACTAGTGAGCACTAACCACTGCTGCTGATGCTGCTAAGTCGCTTCAGTCGTGTCCGACTCTGTGCGACCCCATAGACGGGAGCCCACCAGGCTCCCTCGTCCCTGGGATTCTCCAGGCAAGAACACTGGAGTGGGTTTCCATTTCCTTCTCCAATGTGTGAAAGTGAAGTCGCTCAGTTGGCACTAACCACTGGCGGGAAAGAATCTGAGACATTTGTCTTAAACACAGAAATGATTGTGTCATTTGCTATCAATTTGGCCCTTGCAATGACAGAGGCATTTAAAAAACAGAATGTTTCAAAAGTTTATTCAAGTCATAAAGAAGATCGATCTGTCTACATTCCATCACATTTGTCAAGAGAGATTATGACCTGACTTTTGCAAATCAGGGTCACTGATAAAATGGAGGAAGAAATCAATATGAAAAATCTTTATGTCTATGCCATCAAACATCAAAAGTTCATGGCTTTACCTCTCAAAACAATCTTGCACATATGGCTAGGAGTACACAATGATATACTTGAGATTAAGGTGGGAAGGAGGAGAAAGGATACATGTGTACTGGGGAATGACAAGAAATATCATCCTGAATTGTCAGGGGTTTTTTTGGATCAACCAAAATAAGTTACTTAGCTAGTGATTTCAAATGCCAATTAATATATTGCAACAAAGGACGACATGACAGAAAGTAAAAAACTTCCATTAATTAAAACAGATTAACAGACGGGATTTCAAGATATCTCATGAACACAATTGAGGGTTTGCCTATAAATATATCTTCAATATTTCAAAGGCACGTTTTTTATGTCATCACTAGAGAAGTTGAGCAGCACTGAATTAGGGAAGAAAAGGGGGCAGTTTAAACTAGAACATTGTGCTTTGTATATATGTGTGTGTTTCCTAAGAAGTCACTGGAATAGGGCATGGAAATTTCAGGAAGATTTAATAAATTTTTCAAATAGCAATCTTTAGATGTTGCCGTGCCTTGAGACCAATGTTTGCAGGACTCCTTGTAAATTCAAGCTGTTTTGCCTTTTTAGCCAATACAAGAATCTGAAGACAGTGAATTTAAACCTGGAAGGAAAAACAGAATGCTTACCACTGATTTATGTCTGTTGTTCCAGTTTTCAGAACTCAACTAGTTAGAACAGATGGCAAATAGAAGCTTCACTCATTTCTCAAAGCTCAACTTACAGAAGCTTGGAGTCATGGCTTTTGAGAAGCAGCGCAGTTATCTTGTGGACCAAAAGCATCAACTTCAGAAAAGATTCACAGTCTCTAGTGCATGTGTACCTAAGGGCATGTCTGAATTATGCAGAATCCCACCACTGTATCTCTTAAGAAACTGAACAGAGAGTCAATTTTGACCAACAAGATGACAAAGCACCTTAGAACATTTGGGATATGTAAATAAAGTACAAAATTCTCCTGAAACTTAGGACAAAATTCTTCTCCAGGTAGCTGCCTGAGAGTGTGAACTAAGAATGTTACCTGCCATATCAGTAAGCAAAGGATGTCACTGCCATCAAGGTACCACATTATATCTGCCCTGATGGTGAGCCCAGAGGGAGCTTAGGATAGAAGCAAAGAATGCCCGCCATCTAGGAGCCAACTGCTGCATGCACCCAGACAGTGTACCAGAGGAGTCTCTCAGGATGAGAAAGCGCAGGATGCTTGCCCTGGAGAGCTGAGAAGCACACCGAAGGAATGGTTTCCACGAGCCCAGACTCTTGTATCTGCCTGTACATAGAAAAGCACTGATTTCTGGTGGCTCAGTTAAGAATCTACCTGCCATGCAGGAGACACAGGCTCGATCCCTGGGTCGGGAAGATCTCCTGGAGAAGGAAATGGCAACACTTGCCAGTATTCTTGCCTGGAGAATTCCGTGAACAGAGGAGCCTGGAGGGCGACAGTCCATGGGCTCACAAAGAATCAGACAGGATGGAGTGATTAACACTTCACTTCACTTCATGAATTTGAGACATCTGGTTTTCTTTTATTAACAGTAATCTTTTAAAGTTCGGACTCCTGAGTTTTGTGTCAAATATTCCTATATATCCTGGCTTCCTTACTCTTCCTCCTTGGTGCAGTCTTTCTGAATTATCTGAGATGCTGCATCCTGGGCCTAAGTCCTCAGATATTTGCCCACTGATTAAAACATAACTTTCAATATTTAGGCTGTGCATTTTTTTCAGTCGACAAGAGCACACTGACTTTTATGAAACTGCTTCTGAGAACAATGAGAATCTCCGCCAAGGTGCACCCCTCAGCTAAGTGATCTAGACCCACCTCAAAGTGCTCCAAACTGACTCCAATGAGTATGAGTAGTATCTTTGACTTGATCAATAATAAACTGTGAGAAAAGAAGACCTACAAGTTTTTAATATGAATGAAAATGACTGTATTTGTTTTGAGGCTGACCATACTTTTGGGCTTCCCTGATGGCTCAGCAGGTAAAGAATCCACCTACAATACAAGAGACACAGGAGATGCAGGTTCCCTAGGTTGGGAAGATACCCTAGGGGAGGAAATTGGCAACACACTCCAGTATTCTTGCCTGAAAAATCCTGTGGACAGAAGATCCTGGCAGGCTACAGTCTATGGGATCCCAAAGAGTCAGACACAACTGATGCATATACATATACTTTTAATTTTAAAAATCTCTACTTGGCCAAATAAAAAGATAGTCATGTGACGTATGCAAACAAGATTTTCTGATCATGAGACCCACCAATCTTAAAATAGCTGCTTTTTATTTTGTATCCTGATGCTATCTCTGCCAAGAATTTAAGAACTAAATTATGAAGCTCCTATTGTATGGCAAACATTTTCCAAAAAACACTTTTCAACTAATTATCACATCTATATTGAAAGGTAAATAGTATAATTATCACTTGAAAGGAAAGAAAACTGGGACCAAGGTAAAGAAGCCTAAGTTAAAACTGCAGGAAAGAGGTGATTTCAATAGATTTTTGACTCCTAACTCAGGGTCAACTTTTGGTATGTCTTCTCAATGAAATGAAACTCAAATCTATGGTACTTAAAATATGAACTCAGGGACAAATAGCCTTCATTTGCAGTCTAGCATCACTTTGTTCAATCTAAATTGCAATAGTTGTATTCAGTATATAATTTTGTACAATACCTACTATATATTTTTTTTTTTCCCCCCAGGGTTCTTTTTTTTTTTTTTTTTTTTTTATTTTTTTTTTTTTTTTTTTCCAGTGGGTTTTGTCATACATTGATATGAATCAGCCATGGATTTACATGTATTCCAATCCCGATCCCCCCTCCCACCTCCCTCTCCACCCGATTCCTCTGGGTCTTCCCAGTGCACCAGGCCCGAGCACTTGTCTCATGCATCCCACCTGGGCTGGTGATCTGTTTCACCATAGATAGTATACATGCTGTTCTTTTGAAATATCCCACCCTCACATTCTCCCACAAGTTCAAAAGTCTGTTCTGTATTTCTGTGTCTCTTTTTCTGTTTTGCATATAGGGTTATCGTTACCATCTTTCTAAATTCCATATATATGTGTTAGTATGCTGTAATGTTCTTTATCTTTCTGGCTTACTTCACTCTGTATAATGGGCTCCAGTTTCATCCATCTCATTAGGACTGGTTCAAATGAATTCTTTTTAACGGCTGAGTAATATTCCATGGTGTATATGTACCACAGCTTCCTTATCCATTCATCTGCTGATGGGCATCTAGGTTGCTTCCATGTCCTGGCTATTATAAACAGTGCTGCGATGAACATTGGGGTGCACGTGTCTCTTTCAGATCTGGTTTCCTCAGTGTGTATGCCCAGAAGTGGGATTGCTGGGTCATATGGCAGTTCTATTTCCAGTTTTTTAAGAAATCTCCACACTGTTTTCCATAGCGGCTGTACTAGTTTGCATTCCCACCAACAGTGTAAGAGGGTTCCCTTTTCTCCACACCCTCTCCAGCATTTATTGCTTGTAGACTTTTGGATAGCAGCCATCCTGACTGGCGTGTAATGGTACCTCATTGTGGTTTTGATTTGCATTTCTCTAATAATGAGTGATGTTGAGCATCTTTTCATGTGTTTGTTAGCCATCTGTATGTCTTCTTTGGAGAAATGTCTGTTTAGTTCTTTGGCCCATTTTTTGATTGGGTCATTGATTTTTCTGGAATTGAGCTGCAGGAGTTGCTTGTATATTTTTGAGATTAATCCTTTGTCTGTTGCTTCATTTGCTATTATTTTCTCCCAATCTGAGGGCTGTCTTTTCACCTTGCTTATAGTTTCCTTTGTAGTGCAAAAGCTTTTAAGTTTCATAAGGTCCCATTTGTTTAGTTTTGCTTTTATTTCCAATATTCTGGGAGGTGGGTCATAGAGGATCTTGCTGTGATTTATGTCGGAGAGTGTTTAATACCTACTATATTAATAAATGCACTTGGCTATAAAAATTATTATATGAACTATGTATATAAAATATATACATAAACTATGTATATAAAATATACATATGAATATGTATATATACATGTATATAAAATACATAGTTTATGTATTACTTTATATAGACTGTAGGGGGTTGAATAACCTCACATGCAAACACCTAGCAGCTAACTGTTGGTGCATAAGTATTCTCTCAAATGAGGGATAAAGGAAATGCTACTATGAAGATATTTTCATAAATGATTGCACACTCTTTGAGAGAACTAATGCTTATTTTCTGTGCTCCCAATTAAGCTCAATTTATCAAAGCTCCCTTAACTACAAAGATAAATACTGAAACTAACTTCGTTAATTATAACTAGTTTATTTAAAAAAAATTTTAGTCTACATGCATATGCATACATGTTTTTATTTAATATATAAAAATTCTGTGCCAAGGAATCATCTATCTTGTTGCACCTAATAAAATAATAATAATAAATGTATGTAGACAGAAGGAAGATGTCTTAGTTCTGAATTTCAAGATCACATACTAAACATGTGTTCAGAAAATTGCTTCAAAGAAAATATAATGGTGGTTAAATATTCATAGTTTCTTCCTATTCACTATAATTCCTTTCATTTTTTTTTCATGTAATTAAGTAGTGATGCTTGCTCTGCTTAATTATTACAAAGCTTTTTCTAAGTGGAAGCACTTACTTTTAAGCCACATTAAGAAGAGGTATTTTCATACTTACTATGTATTATGTAGCAAATTATTAAATGTATTTTATTTCTCACCCTATTTTTTGTTCAGAATAGTAATTTATTTTTCAAACCATAACATAAAAGATGACTTTGAAGGAAAGAAAACTTAGGAGATTGTTATAAAAATTAACATATGTGTTTGGTTTAATGAAGTAGAATCATCAAATTTGTTATAGAACACTATCATGTCAATGGGAGACACCTTCAGTGTTTAAATGCTTAATAGGTATCCTACTAAGAGTTTATTCATCTGCTTTATTCTCTTAACTGCTACCTGCAGAGAAGACAAATTGCTATTTTAATTTAAGTGATTCTAGGGTCACTGATTGGCACAACTGTGCAAATTCAGCTTTTAACACCTTCATCGCCTTGACTCTGCTAGATCTTTCCAAATATGGAAAAATACACACGTATTGGTGGTGCTTTAGTTGCTAAGCCATGTCCGACTCTTGTGACCACAGGGACTGTAGCCCATCAGGCTCCTTTGTCCAAGGATTCTCCAGGCAAGAATACTGGAGTGGGTTGCATTTCCTTCTCCAGGGGATCTTCCTGACCCAGGAATTGAACCCAGATGTCCTGTATTGCAGACAGATTCTTTACTGACTGAGCTACTAGGGAAGCCCATATACATACTACCTTATGTAAATAATTTTAAACGAAAACACATAGACATAGCAAATTATAATACTTAATTACTATTTTTAGTTTGCTAAACTTGTCCTCAACAAGTAGACTATTGCACCCAATAGAATTATAGTCTGAGCATTTATTGCCTTTTGTTCTTTTAGGAAAAGTTAAAAATATATTGATAAATAAGGGTTTTCCTGGTGGCCCAGTGGTAGAGAACCTGCCTGCCAATGCAGGGGATGTGGACTCAATCCCTGAGTCAGGAAGATCCCCTGGAGAAGTAAATGGCAACCCACTACAGTATTCTTGCCTGGGAAATCCCATGGACAGAGGAGCCTGGCAGGCTATAGTCCACGGGGTCACCAAAGAATCAGACATGACTTAGTGACTAAACAACAACAGCTAATAAGTAAACATTTACTTACTTACTTACTGAACTTATGCTTGCTCAAAAGATTGCTATTTGCTGGCCTATGTAAAAATACGTACTTCTTTGGATGACCCCAGGCCTTTGTTAGTAAGTAACTCTACACATTTGGGATGGAAAATATGTGTTGTTCATGGTGGCACTTTTTCTTCCTCCACCCATAGAATCTGCTGCCAAAGTGATTTTAGTTACTGATTTCTGATTTGGCCTTAGAATTCTTTTCAAAATAATTATCTGGGCAGCAGTCCCTTTGTGCTCTAAATAGTAATTGCCATCACTGATCTAAACTGCACAAAGTTAAAATGGCTGAGATTTGTCTTTCATTTGGCGAGGCCAACCACAGGATAAGTTCGAGGAAGTGTCTGACCGTCATGCTTGTTGGTAGGGAAAATTTGCGGACTGTGAATCATGATGCCAAATGGGGACTTAATTGGGGTTGCCCAAGAGTTTCAGATGTTTACCATGAAATGCGTATTGAATTACATTTAATGAAGAAAAAAGTCAATTTACTGTTTAATCTGAACATTGCCCTCAGCATCTTCAACATGGCCATCTCTCCAAGTCATGGGTTCCAGTATTTCTGGTCACAGTTGTTTATCTTAAAAAGCCTGTTCTCTTCTTAGCATACCGACCACTTTGCATTCATGAATTATCAAAACTGTTGCAAAGGAATAGCTTTCAGTTACCTCTGATTATTTGGATGACTGTTATCTTTTAGTTCAGTTCAATCACTCAGTCGTGTCCAACTCTTTGTGACCCCATGGACTGCAGCTCACCAGGCTTCCCTGTCCATCACCAACTCCTGGAGCTTGCTCAAAGTCATGTCCATTGAGTTGCTGATGCCATCCAACCACCTCATCCTCTGTCATCCCTTCTCCTCCTGCCTTCAGTCTTTCCCAGCATCAAGATCTTTTCCAGTGAGTCAGTTCTTTGCATCAGGTGGCCAAAGCGTTGGAGCTTCAGCTTCAGCATCAGTCCTTCCAATGAGTATTCAGGGCTGATTTCCTTTAGAACTGACTAGTTTGATCTCCTTGCAGTCCAAGGAATTCTCAAGAGTCTTCTCCAGCACCACAGTTCAAACGCATCAATTCTTTGGTGCTCAGTTTTCTTTGGAGAAGGGCATGGCCAACCCACTCCAGTATTCTTGCCTGGAGAATCCCTTGGACAGAGGAGCCTGGTGGGCTACAGTCCATGGGGTCACAAAGAGTCAGACATGACTGAAGTGACTTGGCACGCACACACACACAACTTTCTTTATGATCCAACTCACATCCATACATGACTACTGGAAAAACCATAGCTTTGGCTATACAGATCTTTGTCGGTAAAGTAATGTCTTTGCTTCTTAATATGCTATCTAACCGAGCAGACAGCCCACAAACTGGAGAAAAATTGTACCAAAGAATTTCTCATACTGTTGTGAAAGTTCTAGGGCACACAACAGATTTCTCAACCTGGGGGACCAGCAAAGGGGCTGAGAACCACCACAGAATTTGATTTTGAAAGCCAGTGCATTTTGTTATCTTTAACCTATGTCTGGAGAAGGAAACGTCAACCCACTCCAGTATGCTTGCCTGGAAAATCCCATGGACAGAGGAGCCTGGTGGGCTACAGCTCATGAGGTCTCAAGAGTTGGACACAACTTAGCGACTAAACCACCACCACCAACCTATGTCTAGTTTGACCTATTTTTTCATATTTGTAGTTTAGAAGATGTTGGGCTTAGTGAACAGAGAATCACAACTCTCATCTCCCGTGGTTAAAGGAAACGTCTGTCTGCAGGAAGTTCTCTCCTTAAGCACAGGGCAGGGACTGGCACATGCAGACTAAACCAACCTGAAGGAGCAGACGGCTTCTGGTCACCTGAGTGCAGAGGTCACGTGGCCTTGCTTCATTTGCTGGACAAAAGCATATTGTGTGTGTGTGTTCAGTTGTGTTCGATTCTCTGCCACCCCATGGACTGTAGCCCACCAGGCTCCTCTGTCCATGGGATTTTCCAGGCAAGAATACTGGAGTGGGTTGCCATTTCCTCCTCCAGGGGCTCTCCCAGACCCAGGGATGGAACTTGTGTCTCCTGCATCGGCAGGCAGATTCTTTATCACTGAGCCACCTGGGAATCATGTCAGTATACTAAAGCCAAGTACAGAAGGCAAGAGCACTGACCCACTTTTAATTAGTAGTTGCTGAAATCTGAGTTAACCAAGTTATGCCACTATCAGCTGGTTTCCAGAGCCCATTATATTTAAAACAATCTTTAAAATAAATTACCCTCTGGAGTTGTGTAAGAAGTACAGGAAAGTAGGGCAGATAGATTCTAAAAATGATTCTCACTTACAACCTAGGACTATTTTACTTGGTTTCTCATAATACGTACACACTTTAAAAAATTAAAGAATAAAGTCAGAGAAAGACAAATATCATATGATATCACATATATGTAGAATCTAAAAAATGATATACATGCACTTATTCACAAAGAAGAAACAGACTCACAGACACAGAAAACAAACTTATGGTTACCAAAGGGGAAAGGTGGCTGAGAGGTGGAGAGGGATAAATTAGTGGTTTAGGGTTAACACATACACACCATTGTATATTATGTAAAATATATAACCAACAAGGACCTACTGCATAGCACAGAGAGCTCTACTCAATATCTTGTCATAACCTATAATGGAAAAAATATCTGAAAAAGAAGATATATGTATATGCATAGCTCGATCACTTTGCTGTAAGCCTGAAACTAGCTGAACTTTGTAAATCAACTATACGCCAGTATACATTACACATTAAAAAAAATAAAAAGTAAACACTCAGTTTTGCTCCTTGCTAAAACGTTCCACACTGAAGAAACAGGAGTGTGTGGGGTTTAGCACACGAGCCAGGGCTCTTTGAATTTCCTGCTTGTCAACACTGGAAGCCCCTACAGGAATCTCTTTTTTTTTTCCCCCTTTTTTAAACCAAGTACTTAATTATGTCCTCTTAATTATTTATCCTTGTCAATTTGTATCAAAACAACATAGCTGCAGGGATTTTTCCTTGATTTGAGAGCGTGACTAAATAGAGTCAATTCCGGAGCCTCCAGCCTGCCGAATGGCCTTTTGCATCCTGACACCTAATTAATGTCAAACAGCTGTTTCTGACCTGGACTGTGATTCTGGTGCATTGAATCAACCAACTTTGCTCAGGGGGAACAAATGAACAAGGTTACTGAAAAACCAATCAGCCTTGAGGTCCTTTGTATGTGTGTTTGTCTGAGCGCATTCATTTTGCCAGGACAGAGGCCAAAGTTTATAACTGGGTGCTGTGGAAACAGCATATATTTGCAAAATAAGTCTGAGCTCTTACCTTATTTTTCTCATTTGAGAAAATCCTATTGAGTTCCAGGCTCTGTCTGGATTGAGTGCTGATGGCACAAGGTGACCTGTAGGGAAGACATGAGCATCTTCTTAGTGTCTGGGGTGAGATTATTTTATTTCCTTTATTCTCCATCATCTAAACCTATGATGCAATGGGATGCCCTGGTTCAGAATAGATCTGAGTTATACTGACATTTTAATGTCCAGGAGTCGGAAAATTGCCTTTTAAATTTACCAGGACAGGGGTTGTGCTTTAAATATTAAAAATGTTTTCCTGAATGTGGAGACTTGAATTTACCTTTGAGAGTAGAGCTCTTTGTTTTGGAAGTTGGGAGGTGGCAATAAAACTTTAATGGGAATTTAAGTTAGATTAAAGTAAGGATTCTGTTGTGAAATTGGGATTCCAGAAACAGAGGAGTGAAATGGCTCGGCATAATAATGTAGAGGGTTATCTTTTTAATGCATGAGGTTGCGTTCTCCAGCACTGTGCTTCCTCTGTGGAAAACTGTTTTGTTTGTGTCTAATTTTGAATTTGAGTGTGAGAGTTGGATCTAAAGAAGGCTGAGCACCAAAGAATTGGTGCTTTCAAATTGTGGTGCTGGATAAAACTCTTGAGAATCCCCTGGACTGTAAGGAGATCAAACCAGTCAATCCTAAAGGAAATCAACTCTGAATATTCGTTGGAAGGACTGATGCTGAAGCTGAAGCTCTAATAGTTTGGCCACCTAATGCAAAAAGCTGACTCGTTGGAAAAGACCTGATGCTGGGAAAGACTGAAGGCAAAAGGAAAGGGGGATGGCAGAGGATAAGACAGTTGGATGGCATCCCTGACTCACTGGACATAAATTAGAGCAAACTCCAGGAGATAGTGAAGGACAGGGGAGCCTGGTGTGCTATAGTCTATGGGGTTTCAGAGTCAGACATGACTTAACAAATGAACAACAGCAACTTTGAATAGAAGAGGAATGCTCAAGGGAGCCCCTGGTGGGAAGGAGAGCTGGGAGATTCCTGGAGGGTGGGGCAAGTGGGCTCTGGGACCTATCATTTAGTTTATTGCTTTGCAACTCCTATGTGATATCCAAATACATGCATACTCTGTTCTTGGTTGTTCGGAAGGGTTGTCAAGCTACAGAACATGTCTGTACTTAAGTAGTGTGTCTGTGTGCACAAGTGTATGTGCACTATGGACTTGCTTCTGTTTGAAGGCTGTTGACTAGAGTTTATGGAGGTATCTTTAAGAAAAGCTGAATATCATTCTGAATCTACTCACACGCGGAGAGATATTTGGTACACACTAGAATTTCTAGGACCTGGTAGGACTTCCAGATCATTACAATATAGGCTTGAAAGAGCTTTCTGATTGCCTAAAGCTTTATGAAGCCTTAAAAACTAGAAATTAAGTTTTGGAGAAAAGAACATAGCTAATAAGTAACACAGAAATGATGCTCTTCTTTCAAATCCTAACTGTTAAGTCTGATTTGGGTTGTGATGGACTAGCTTGCAGCAGAACAATCTTCCCATTAAAAACAGCTTAATCAGCTGGATAAAGAAAAAAATAATCTGTTTAAAGGCATCTCAGAGCTACTGAGGCAGCCAGGACTTAGTCGACTAATATTCCTGGAAGAAGAAGCTTCCATTAGTGTGAGCCATATATTCTACATCATGTTTCCCTCAAGACATTTGTCAGTTCATAAAAGAGGTGGAAAGAAACGCTGAGAAGTACTAGCTCTAGCTGAATATTGAGTAGAGCATTTGATAGTCTTTAGACTTGGATGATCCAAATGGTGTTAGGGCTGCAAAAGTGCCCAGTGATTGGGAACCCAAGATCCTGGGGGAAAACACAGCACAGAAAATGAGCCCAACAGCTGACTACTCGTCATGAAGTGGTTCAGTCCAAGAAATGGAAAAAACTAGCAAAACATATGTTCCAAAGGGGCTGAAAAGCTATGCAAGATGCTCACAGTTCTCAATACTGAACAGCTAAAAGTTGAACTTCAACGTGGATAGTTCCTGGTGAACAAGTCAGGCTTTCAGCTGGTGCCCAGAAGGATCACAATCTGGAATTGAGGCAGGACATATACATATCAGACCTTAGAAAGATGGCAACCCACCTACAATCAGATAGAAGGCTGAGTACTAATGTTATCTAGTCCCCATCTACCTGCCTCCTGCTTAGTCGCTCAGTCATGTCCGATTCTTTGTGACCCCATCGACTGCAGCCCGCCAGGCCCCTCTGACCATGGGATTCTCCAGGCAAGAATACTGGAGTGGGTTGCCATTTCCTCCTCCAGGGGATCTTCCCGACCCAGGGAATGAACCCTTGTCTCCTGCACCTCCTGCATCGCCGGGTGGATTCTTTACCACTGAGCCACCTGGGAAGTCTATCTACCTGCCCATCAGAAACTAAAAGGAGTCATCTAGAGAAAAGAGCATCAACGCAAGGCCTCTGCAAAGTCTTATATTCAACTGCAATTAGCACAGGTTCAAGGGATATAAAAAAAAATAGAAAGATAGAGAAACAATAGAAACATATGTAAGTGATCAAGATAGTACTATGAAAGCTGGACCATAATATTGCAGAAGTGTAGTAGGCCATTCTCTCATATGAATTGAGGTGCAAAAATGTTAAAACAAATGTTAACAGATTAAATATTGCAATGCTTTAAATGGATAACACATCATAGAAAAAATGTGCTTATTCTAGAAAGATAAATATTGTTTAACATTAAAAATATAACCCCTGAATTATCCATATGCTGAAAAAAGGAAGTAGCCTAAGATGTTCTCAACAGAGTAAAAGCATGCCACTAGTGTCAACATTTATTTGTATACAAACAAACAAAGGCTTTACCAAATGGCTAATATACACAAAGAAAAAGCTGCTCAACCTTGTAAGTGTGCACAGAAATGAAAAGTGAAAACTGCACACATATACCACCTCATGCACACACAGAGGGATGGCTAAAATTAAAAGGAGAAAATCGAGTATTGCTGAGCATGTAATGTGGAGAAGTAGAGCTTTCATATACTGTCGGGCAGGTATAAATTAACATTCTGCAAAAGCATAATGCAGTTTCTACTACAGTATGCATGATACCTCAGAAATTCTACTCCTAAGTGTACAGCACGCAGACATGTAGACATATATGTACTTAACGATTTGTACAGTGATGTTCATAACAGCGTTATTTGCCACAGTCAAAAATTAAAACAATCTAAATGCCCAACTACTAGAAACACAAATAAAATCATTGCATAATAAATGGTATACTATTCAGTAATGAAAAAAAATCAAGCCATACTCATGAAGTTTACAAATAGCATTTTGAGCAAAAAAAAAAAAAAAAAATAGATATGAAGAATACATACTTTATACAAGGCTCAAAAATAGGCAAAACTAATGAATGGAAAAAGTCATGTCTGTGTTGCCTTTGAGAAAGGGAGTTGGTTAGTGACAAGAGGAATTTCTGGGTTGCTAACAATGTCTCCTTTGTTTATACAAGTGCTGCTTACACAAGTGTGTTCACTTTTAGAAGAGTCATCCATCTGCAATGGTAGGATTTTTCGCTTGTCTCTTTTTGGATAGCGCTTTACTAGACTTTTACTAAAAAGAAATTAAATCACCATGTGGTGAGTGCCGTAATGCCTTCCATGAGGTGGGCAGTCATTACACTTTTGTGAAACACAAACCTGCACGTTAAACACCGACAGGCTGGGACATGCGGGGTGAACCCTACTCTGGGGTGTCTGGGAGACACTCAGCTAATGCCTGCAATGGGACTGTGTTGATAAATAGGCATTTTCCAGGCTCAAAGAGAAAAACATGGTAAATGAAAAAGGAACAGCACGACTGAGAAGTTTTCCAAAGCTGGAAACTCTGAAAATGCAGCAACTTTCTGCAAATGCTGAATTAATTGCTAAACTTTTGCGACTTGAAGTCCTTTATTCCATTTAACCAGACATGAAAGAGAGTTGGAGAGACAAGATCTGCTCTTCAAGAGGCTGATTACCCATTTCCTCCCTCCTGCTGCCTACCTATTAGGCATGCGGCTACTCATTAGCCCCAGAGAGAGGGCTCGGGAAAGGAAAGGGGGAAAAGTCAAATTGGTTAATTAGGCAGCCCTGGCCAGAGGTTTAGTAGGAGGAGGAGGTTGAAAACTAATAGCTAAAATGAGTCTGTTAGACATAATGAAACTCTAGGTGTTGGCTTCCTCATGACTCTATGGAGAAATGAGAATTCACTTTAATTTACTTTTTAATAGTGTCCCATCTGATGCAAGATCTGTTATAGTCAATGCAACAAGTAAAAGTTTTAATGTATAGAAGTTGCTTAGGAAAATAGCCCTCATTGAATCTTTCAGTATGGATTCCCTGAACAAATACAAAACATGAAATCAGAAACAACCTTAAGAAGTCCATTTTTTTAAGAACCAACTCTAGGCTGTTACAAAGAGGCAATGGAAAAACGACAGGTGCTTTTAGAGATGTATGTAGCAAATGACATTATATATATTTTAAACTAAATGTTACTGATTTTTATTTTCAAATTACAGGACATATAACAGTTTCAAAAATAACTTTATCATTAGAATTGCGTACTGGATCATTCAGTTTCAAGCAATGCTTTCAGAATAGAGAAAATTTCTTTACATTGGAATATGATTCAAAGGCTATCCTAAAATATATTTACTGCTTTTGAAAGCAAAGTTACTGGCAAGTGACTTACTTAGCACTGAAAAGTTTTATTTTAACATATCCTCAGAAAATAACCATATGATTAATATGTGTACTTCCTATGCCAGGGCTTCCACTGTGGCTCAGCTGGTAAAGAATTCACCTGCAATGCGGGAGACCTGGGTTTGATCCCTGGGTTGGGAAGATCCTCTGGAGACGGGAAAGGCTACCCACTCCAGTATTCTGGCCTGGAAAATTCCACGGACTGTATAGTCCATAGGGTCGCCAAGAGTTGGACATGACTGAGCGACTTTTTTCACTTTTCCCATGCCAACTTGGTCTGCTGAATCATCTTCAGTGAATACACTTTTCAGTGATCATATGGGGCCTCTGGCATGTTGGAACCCACATATGAATAGGCCAAACATGGTGAAATGATTAAACAGCAATAGTCCAATGAGACACAGTTGGGAAATACTCACAATGGAGAGGTCAGAGAAGAGGTATGAGAGGGTTTATGAGTGAGTTAAGAGAAAGTAACCACAGAGAAAATAGACCATTAATTAGAAGTCACTCATTTCTGGAATCTAACAATATCTGTAAAGGACCTATAGGAAAAAGTCACATTGTGGTTGACACGTGTGCAAAGCACATACAAAAATAGATAGTATCCATACAAATTTATGAAGTAGTAAATTGTCACAGCAATATGGTATCTATGTATGGTTGATGGCGACGCTGTACTTTGAAGTCAGAAGTTTAAGCAACTTAGACCGGAATCTGAAATCTCATTCGTCTCTGAAACTAGGAAGTTACTGGTTAAATTTGGTGTGGTACCAGTGGGTTTCCAAGTGTTCTGTATAGCTTGTCAACAGATGGCAATGAAATGGGAAGTGATGAGATGCTTAATTATTTCTTTCAAACTGGATTTTCTGGTATGGGATGCATGGTTAATGAACCCTGCTGTTATCTAGTCACGATATCCAGGTATGGATCTATTTGATCTAACAGATGAATCACTATGAGGATTTCTATCTTAGCAATAAGAAAAGAGTAGAACTGAAAGAACAAATGATCTCTATCTCATCTATAATTACTCCAGCAGCACTATGCTTCCAAGATTATTTTATTATTGAAATACAGATAGGAAAGGTATAGGTTTAGATGACCTGCTCTCAAGCTTCACCTAGCTGCATTTGTCAAGGTTCTCCAGTGAAATAATCAGTAGTAGGTTGAATAGATAGAACCAATAGATACTTGTATTTCCAGTAGTCATGTACAGTTGTGAGAGTTGGACCATAAAGAAGGCAGAGTGCCAAAGAATTGATGCTTTTGAACTGTGGTGTTGGAGAAGACTCTTGAGAGTCCCTTGGACTGCAAGGAGATCCAACCAGTCCATCCTAAAGGAGATCAGTCCTGAATATTCATTGATGTTGAAGCTGAAATTGCAATACTTTGGCCACCTAATGCGAAGATCTGACTCACTGGAAAAGACTCTGATGCTGGGAATGACTGAAGGCAGAAGGAGAAGAGGGTGACAAAGGATGAGGTGGTTGGATGGCATCACCGATTCAACGAACATGAACTTGGGCACACTCTGGGAAATAGTGAGGGACAGGGAAGCCTGGCATGCTGCAGTCCATGGGGCTGCAAAGAGTCGGACATGACTTGGCACCTGAACAGTATATATACATAAACACAGAGAGATTTCTTTTGAAGAATTGGCGGCTTACATAATTTGGGGGATTGGCAAGTCCAAAATCTACAGAACAGGCTGGCAAACTGCAGACCCTGGAAAGGTTGATGTCGCAGGTCAAGTCTGAAAAGTCTGGATGAAAAATTCCTTCTTCCTCAGGGTGACTAGGTCCTTCTACTCTTAAGGCTTTCAACTGACTGGATGAGGCTCACCCACATTAAGGAGAGTAACCTGCTTATAGAAAGTCTAAGGATTGAAATATTGATCTCGTCTAAAAAGTGTATTCACAGGGACATTTAGACTGATGTTTGACCTGATAATTGGTACCATGGCCTAGCCAAGTTGACACATAAAATTAAACATCACACTAGCATTCATACTTCTCAGTAAAAGGGATCTGATTCAGTCAGATGTCACTTTCTAATGGGGCTTCATAGGTGGTTCAGTGATAAAGAATCTGTATGCCAACGCAAGAGACACAGGTTCGATCTCTGGGTCAAGAAGATCCCTTAGAGAAGGAAATGGCAACCCTCTCCAATATTCTTGCCTGGAAAATCTCATGAATGGAGAAGGCTGGTGGGCTACAGTTTGTGGGGTCACAAAGCATCGGACACAGCTGAGTGACTGAGCACACGCACATGCTTTCTCATACGGAGCACTGCCCTGGGAAGAGCTTGGTCCCAGTTTTTCCCAGTTAAGGTGTGAGAGTCTGTTAGCATCTTTCAGAGTAAATATTACTTACCTTTGATTCTTGCACTGAATACTGTGACCTTTGACTGTGGGCAAAGAATTAGGCGTGGTTTTACTCAGTGCTCATGAATCATGACAAATCCCACAGCGAGCATTGCTGAAGGCTGTTTTTCCTAGAAATGCTCTGAGTAACACAGGCACATATATTTCTAACAACTTCTCTTCACCATACATCCAAATACTGTGTGTTGATTTACGTTAGCAATGCATATACTCTCAAGGGAAATCTGAGATGCTATCACTCCCTTTTAAATGCCCTTGTTTCTCTACTAGGTATGTTTGACATTTCACATTGTCTTAATTTTCATTTATTTGAAAGCCAGTGGAGGAAAAAATCTTCTCAAGTTTTTATCCTTTCCTCCTTGAGCAAATTTTTTACTCATATGATTTATCTATTCATCTGTTGAAATCTGTTTTCCTTATAAATTTCAGTAAGCTTTTCATATAGTGAAGATATTAGCATCTATGCCTTCAGCATATTAAATATAAGCATTCCAGATTTAAACATTTTCCTTTTATTTTAATAATATTTATTTTAATCACATGGAAATATAAAATTGCCTACTTCACATCTATGAATTTTTCTTGAATGATTTCTTCTATTCTTTCAAAACTTATTCCATTACCATATAATAAATATTCTCTTTTACTTTGGGTTACCATGATTATACTGTTAAAAAGATTAAGTTTCAAGACCATCTATGGTCCGTTTTAGAGAATGTTGAAACCCTTCACTATAGTCTATTTTAGAGAATGGCATCTAGTATGGATCTGTTGTGTTTTTTTTTTCCTCCAGTTACTTCAAGGCAGTTCACTGAATACATTTTTATTCTTATATTTTTGTAAAAATGTATTTAAATTATTTAAAATAAAATATATGCATATGCATGTACAAGTATATCTATGTCTGTGTGTGTATCTATCAATATACATCTCTGCATAGATAGATAGATATCTGCCATAATATACCTATATCTATTTAACTATCTGTGGAGAAAAAGAAAGAAATAAAAATATTTCTAGTTGTTCACTCAATGCCAATATTCAAGGTGTACATCAAGGCTGGAAGCATGCCAACTTATAAACTGACACAAGTCCTATTTTATTCTGGGAAACAATATGCTTAGTTATAGTTATCTCCCCATACTCCCTTGCAATAAGAATAGACATGTCACCAAGTCCTGGCCAACAACATATAAATAGAAGTCAAGGGACAGGGAACGTGGAACTGTAATTTAAAAGGGACTATATTTAGCCTACATCTCTCTTCAGCTGTTTAACCTTCTCCTTTTCTGCTTCATCCTGTATGGCTCTGGTACCTGGAGATAGAAAATCACTTTTCCTAGAGGGCTAGGAAAGGCACACATTGCCGTTAATGGAGCAGAAAGCTGGGAGAACCTGAGTTTTAATGACATCTTGAGGCAGTTGCACCAACTCTGGCTTGCCTACATCTCCTACATCCCCTACATCCTTGATATGTGAGGCGCTGTTAGTTCAATGTGACATCATTTTTCTGCTGTCTGTAGCTGAATGCAGGCCTAATGAAGGCACTTAGTTCTGTGTAGGATTTATAGGGTTTTGTCTTTGCTGAAAATAGCAAATTAGGCATGCTTCTAAAACTTGATCAGTTTTTTTTAAATACCATAAAATACTATAATGTTTTATAGAGATGATTTAGTTTTGGAGATAAAAGGGATTAAATAAAACCATGCATAATTTAAAACTTGATCTAGAAAATTTATTGACCCAAATGGGCCTGTAAGATGATTAAACCAGGGCCTTGACACAAAGAGTTCATGTTCTAGGGGGTTGAACAAGCATGTGTTAGTAATTACGATGCCCTCAGAGAAGTGTAGAAGATATTAAGTTCCCAAAGTTCAACCCAAGCTCTTCTCAAAGTCTGTTTTCCTGTATTTCTTCTTTCATATAGGGCAGACCATTAAGTCACCCAAGATTCACATTTCAGAGTCTCCTTTCTTCCTTTCCTTCACCATCAATCCAGCTCCTAGGCTGCTTTGATTTGAATCGCTCTCCAATTATAACACCAGAATTCGTGTGCAGCAAGCCATATGGTTTATTGCACTTCCCTAATAGATGGTTTGCCTACTGTTTATTTGTCCTTCTCTACTCCTTTCTATTTTCACGCCTGCCACCAAAATCATCTTTCTAAAAGTTTTTGACTATGTCATTTTTCAGCTTAAGAATATTTTTTAAGTTTCATATCATCCATCAGACAGAACCTAACTCTTTAACATGGCTGATCAGGCTCATCACCCAATCTGTATACCCACCACACAAGTTGCAGCCGCCAAGAATAAATGAGAGCTTTATAAAAATGTCATGTTCTTTCCAGCCCTCCCCTATGGCATGGGAAGCCTTCTCTTCTCTGTTTGAACTATAACTCCCCAACTATTCAAAGATAACATGCTTTCTGAAAGCTTTTCTTATCCTCCCTGGTGATAGCTCTTCTGCCTTCTCCTGACTCACAGGAATTTCTTCTTTTTCCCCTCTCTCCCTCTCTCTCCTTTCCTCTTTGCCCCCTCGTCTTCCTTTCTTTCGTCTTGCTTCTCTCTGTCCTTCCCCCATCCCATTTTTCCTTGCCTACTTCTTTCTTTTCTTTTTTTTCACTCTCATTTATTTAATTAACTTCATTCACCATACTATAATATTGGTTAATATATTTGCACTTCCAAAAATCAGAGACATCACATTGCCCACAAAGGTTCATATAATCAAAGCTATGGTTTTTTCAATGCTCATATACAGATGTGAGAGTTGGACCATAAAGAAGGTTGAACAGCAAAAAATTGTTGCTTTTGAACTGTGGTGCTGGAGAAGACTCTTGAGAGTTTCTTGGACAGCAAGATCAAACCAGTCAATCCTAAAGAGAATTAACCCTGAGTATTCACTGGAAGGACTGATGCTGAAGCTGAAGCTCAAATACTTTGGACACCTGATGCAAAGAGCTGACTTATTGGAAAAGACTCTGATGCTGGGAAAGACTAACAGCAGGAGGAGAAGGGGGCTACCCAGGATGAGGTGGTTGGATGGTATCACTGATTCAATGGACATTAGTTTGAGCAGGCTCTGGGAGATGGTGAAGGACAGGGAAGCCTGGCATGGTGCAGTCCATGTGGTCACAAGAAGTCAGACATGACTTAGTGACTGAACAACAACATTTCCAAAAAGTCTGTGAATTCCTTGTAGCAGAAACTCTGTTACAAGTTACTCTGTTACTCTGTGTTTTTCTACTGCAGAGGATAGGATTTAATTTCATAGCATATGGATCTACTGTTAAAAGTCTCTTAAATCCTTCATAAATTTATTATCATAATTAAGAATAACAATAGCTAATAGCTATAGTAGCATCATTATGTGACAAGCTTTATGTATAAGTTAACATCTAATAGGCATTCATTTGTGTGTTTACAACTTGGACAGTGATATGTATTTATAAATATGTAGTGTATATGGTAATTCACATTACCTAGCAGAACATTCAAAAATGGATGTTTTTTCTTTAATTTTTATAATGATTTTTCTGAAGGCTGAGTGTTGAATCCATGTAAATTAAATACATATATGTCATAACTCAATTGTATTCTATTTCTCTTATTGTTGAAAATATGATTAAAATTTACCTTCAGCGAGTTATTTTTTTCACTTTTATTCTGAAAGTGAGTTTAGTGCATGAAGTTAGTAGTCCATCTGATAAAGCTATTTAGGCCTTACCAACATTTCCCTAGTAGATCCCCCCTGCTCAAAACCAGGTCTCTATCTCCACATTCCGATCATCTGAAAACGGTGCCCTTTTAAATCTCTGGGCTGTGCTTTGGGTCACTCAGTTGTGTCTGACTCTTTGTGACCACATGGACTGTAGCCCGCCAGGCTCCTCTGTCAATAGGGATTCTCCGGGCAAGAATACTGGAGTGGGTAGCATATCCTTCCTCCAGGGAATCTTCCTGACCCAGGAATTGAGCTGGGGTCACCTGCATTGCAGGTAGATTCTTTACCAACTGAGGGATCAGGGAAGACTTTTAATCTCTAGGTAGTCACAATGGGGCAGAAACTCCTTTTTAGCTGTCACTTCCCTCATCCCCACTACGAAGCTTCACACTGGCCTTGATCAATCAAAAGATTTTTTTCTACTCTCAGGATCCTGGATCTCACTATTGGAAACAAAACAGCTGACTGATGAGCCGTTTCCAGGGCTGTCCAGCTCAAACCCAGAAGGCTAATAACTGCCCCCTGGTGGTAAAATTTATGTGCCTTTCGAAAAGCAAAGGCTTGGCTGCCTTCCTAGGGAAGGTGAAAAAACATTTTTCATTTCTTTCTAAGGAGACTGTGGTCACAAAGGCAAAGTATAATGCAATTTCTCAGTAGGTCACCGTGATATTTTAACCTTTTACTCTCTCTGCTCTATATTTCAACTTTTAATTCTGGTTCAGTTACTCTGATTACCTGCTCAAACAGCTCTGGGATCAAGACACTCAGCTAGGGCAGGTTTAGTAACCAGTATACTTGGGGAAAGGACAGACTTTGGGGGGTGAGTGTTTAATCTCAAAATTTCAGGGACAAAACTTCAGTTTAGGAAGGTGAAAAATTCAGGATGGTGACAGTTGCACAACGATGTGAATGTAGTGCCACTGAACTGTACAGTTAAATATGGCTCAATAATATGTTTTATATTACGTGACTTTTACTGCAATTAAAATAAGCACACACAGACAGACAAACATGTCAAACAGATTGGGCACCAAATTCTAAGATCATTTTTTTTTTCCCCTGAATCACAAACTCCTAAGTGATATGGAATTTAAAAAAATATGGGCAAAAAGTTACTTCGGTGTTCCCAATAAAGTCTTTGACTCTGTGGGTCACAAAAAAACTGGAAAATTCTTAAAGAGATGGGAATACCAGATCACCTTACCTGAGAAACCTGTAACGCAGGTCAAGAAGCAACAGTTAGAACTGGACATAGAACAACGGACTGGTTCAAAATTGGGAAAGGAGTGCATTTTGTATTCAAGTCTGTATATTGTCATCTTGCTTGTTCAACTTCTATACAGACTGCACTGTATGAAATGACAGGCTGGATGGAATCAAGATTGCTGGGAGAAAGATCAACAACCTCAGATATACAGGTGATAGCATTCTGATGGCAGAAAGTGAAGAGGAACTAAAGAGCTTCTTGATGGGGGTGATAAAGGAAAGTGGAAAACTGGCTTAAAACTCAACATTCAAACAACTAAGATCATGGCATCCAGTTCTATCACTTCATGGCTAAGAAATGGGGAAAAAGTGGAAACGGTGGCAGACTTTATTTTCCTGGGCTCCAAAATCACTGTGGATGGTAACTGCAGCAACTGAATTAAAAGACTCTTGTTCCTTGGAGGAAAAGCTATGACAAACCTAGACAGCATATTAAAAAAAAAAGAGGTATCACTTTGCCAACAAAGGTCCATGTAGTCAAAGCTATGGCTTTTCCAGTAGTCATGTACAGATAATGAGAGCTGGAACATAAAAAAGGCTGAGCACTGAAGAATTGATGGTTTTGAACTGTGGTGCTGGAGCAGACTCTTGAAAGTCCCTTGGACAGCAGAGAGATCAAACCAGTCAATCCTAAAGGAAATCAACACTGAATATTCATTGGGAGGACTGAATAGGGAAGCTGAAAGTGAAAGTGAAAGTCGCTCAGTTGTGTCCGACTCTTTGCAATCCTATGGATGCACAGTCCATGGAATTCTCCAGGCCAGAATACTGGAGTGGATAGCCTTTCCCATCTGCAGGGTATCTGCCCAACCCAGGGATCAAGCCCAGGTCTCCCCCATTGCAGGCAGATTCTTTAGTGAAGCTGAAGCTCCAGTATTTTGGACTCCTGATGCAAAGAACAGACTCATTGAAAAAGACTCTGATGCTGGGAAAGCTTTGAAGGCAGGAGGAGAAGGGGTCAGCAGATTACAAGATGGTTGAATGGCATCACTGACTCAATGGAAATGAGTCTGAGCGAGCTCTGGAAGATGGTGAAGAACAGGGAAGCCTGGCGTGCTGCAGTCCATGGTGTTGCAGAGAGTCAAACATAACTCAGCAACTGAACAAGCACAACCACAAGGCCAGACCTATCACTGAGGCTCCCGCTCTCTAAAACATCCAGGGCCAGCTAAAACATCTTTTCAGCAGTGTCTATCTTCCCTTTTCAGGTGCTGAATTATCAGGAATATTATAGTGTCAAGCATCAGTTCCTAATCAAGGTGATTTGGCAGTGGCTGGAGACATTTTAGTAAAAATGATTTTGCACTGAAGTATAGTTGAAGAAAATTTTTATTTTCACATCTGGCATAGGGTAAGGTGTTGATAGAGTCACAAGTATCTAGTAAGCAGAGACCAGGACTGTTGATAAGCATCTTATAATACACAGGAAAATGCCTCCCACAAACAAATGAGTGAGTCCAAAATACCATTTGTTCCAGGATTGGGACACGTTGGTACAGATGATCAGGGGTTCTGGAGTCAGTCAGACTTGTTTCATATCCTAAATCAGCTGTTAGATTCTCCAAAGGCCAAGTGTCTTCACATATAACATAGGAATAATAAGACTTCTTATCTTAATGTGATAGCTAAACAAGATAGTTTATACAAAGCTCTTATCATTGTATCCCCAGAATAAACATTCAACATGCGTTATTGTTATCCTTATTTTTATTACCAATTTTCAATTCAAGAGGAATAAGATCTTTCCAAGTGAAAATGAGGAAATATATATTTACGAATACTAAGATGTAAGTTCTCTACACAAAATGTTTACATACAATTATAACCATACTGCATGAGAAGGGAGATCTTTCTTGCATTGTCACCTTTAGGTACAATTATTTGCTTCAGAACTCTCTCCTACACAGTGGAAAATCATCCCCCAGTTATTATTGTTTCACATATGGCTATCTACTATTTTTAATTTTTATTGGAGAATGCTTGTGTGTGCACTCAGTCGTTTCAGTCTTGTCTGACTCTTTGCGACTCCATGGGCTGTAGCCCGCCAGGCTCCTCTGTCCATGGGATCCTCCAGGCAAGAGTGCTAGGGTGGGCTGCCCTTATTGTAGTACAGTTGATTTACAATGTTGTGTTACTTTCTGCTATGCAGCAAAGTGAATCTGTTATAATATACTCTTATTTCTAAGTTATACCAAAGCAGTGGCTCAACGTATTTGCAAGTGGCTCAGGCAGTAAAGAATCTGCTTTCAATGCAGCAGACCCGGGTTCCATCCCTGGGTTGGGAAGATCCGCTAGAGAAGGCAATGGCAACCCACTCCAGTATTCTTGCCTGGAGGATCCCACGAACAGAGAATCCTGGCAGACTGTAGGCCATGGGGTCACAAAGAGTCAGACATGATTGAGTGACTAACACGTTCACTTTTGTTGCACATTAAAATAGGTACAGCTGCTGCTGCTGCTAAGTCGCTTCAGTTGTGTCCGACTCTGTGTGACCCCATAGACTGCAGCCCACCAGGCTCCGCTGTCCCTGGGATTCTCCAGGCAAGAACACTGGAGTGGGTTGCCATTTCCTTCTCCAATGCATGAAAGTGAAAAGTGAAAGTGAAGTCGCTCAGTCCTGTCCGACTCTTAGCGACCCCATGGACTGCAGCCTACCAGGCTCCTCCGTCCATGGGATTTTCCAGGCAAGAGTACTGGAGTGGGGTGCCATTGCCTTCTCCGAAAATAGGTACTATCAGCAAATGTTGTTTCACCTCTGTTTGAGCTCCCCTTGGTCCACAGTCAGTATTCTTGGAGCTGTTTGGAGAGACTTTCTCCATTGTTTGTAGAGATGTTTTCTCTTCTGAGAAATCTTATGGCTGTGCAAACATCATTTGGTGCTCATAAACTCAACAGTGGCTAAGGTTCCTTCCTTCAACACTGGGACATCTTTTGTTATGGGCTCCCAGGCATAAAACAAAGTTATGTTTTGTTATAACAAAGTAATTCCTTTAAAGTCTTTTTTTTCCTGGTTCTCATTTCTTACAAGAAACTTCTTGTGTGCTTTAAAAAAAGTTCCTCTTCATAATTAGAAGAAATCATTCAGAGTTCTGTGTCTACACCTCATAAAAATATCTCTCTCCTCTGCAACTTCATTCTAATAAAAACTTCCAAATAAAACTATAACTCTAGAGATATTGTTTGATTAAACATAATAATTTATATTCTCAATAAGCAAAGAACTTTATATTTTCACTATGAACTACTAATAAAGTATTAGAAACTGGCTTTGTGTTTGTATAGCTAAAGTTTCTATTCTGGTGATTTAAGAATACAAAGACACAGACTGCCCTTAAAGTGTATTACAGAGTCTGTGTCTGAGAATAAAAAATTGATTCATTTCTCTCCTCTCTCTCTACCCTTCCCCAATCCCACCCTATGTAAGAATCTGATTAGGACATCTCATTGGGTACAACATTAATTCAGAACACATTCATACAGATTTTGTGTGTTGTCTTCACTGCTGACAGAGCAGCAACAGCATTTTAACTTTGCCTTAGTTTATAACGCCTGCTGGTGGAAGGGATGAGATCAGAGAATTCTTTACTGGGATGAACCTTGTAGCTTGAAGAGCACTGAATCAGAACGTGTCTTGTAGACTACTGAGCTCTAAATTTAGATATAAGTGAAAGTGAAGGGAAAGAAATGAGGTGACAGAAACAGGCCCTATAGCAAGGTGATAATAAGGAGATAATTCCATCTCAAGAGTCAGGCTCAAGCAGAGAGGAGAGAGGAATCAGTTCAGTTCAGTTCAGTCACTCAGTCGTGTCTGACTCTTTGCGACCCCACGAACCGCAGCACTCCAGGCCTCCCTGTCCATCACCAACTCCCAGAGTTTACTCAAGCTCATGTCCATCGAGTCAGTGATGCCATCCAACCATCTCATCCTCTGTTGTCCCCTCCTCCTCCTGCCCCCAATCCCTCCCAGCATCAGGGTCTTTTCCAATGAGTCAACTCTTTGCAGGAGGTGGCCAAAGTACTGGAGTTTCAGCTTCAGCATCAGTCCTCCCAATGAACATCCAGGACTGATCTCCTTTAGGATGGACTGGTTGGATCTGCTTACAGTCCAAGGGGCTCTCAAGAGTCTTCGCCAACACCAAATTCAAAAGCATCAATTCTTCAGTGCTCAGCTTTCTTTATAGTCCACCTCTCACATCCATACATGACCACTGGAAAAACCATAGCCTTGACTAGACGGAACTGAAAATAAAAAGAAAGAAAGAAAAAAAAATCTATACTATAAACTGGTTTACTCAAGGAAGAGGTCTAATATGGTGGTTTTAGTTGCTAAATCATTACTGACTCTTGCAACCCCATGGACTGCAGCTTACCAAGATCCTCTGTACATGGGATTCTCCAGGCAAGAATACTGGAGTGGGTTGCCATTTCCTTCTCCAGGGGATCTCCCCACTCCAGGTCTTGAACCTGGGTCTCCCACATTGTAGGCAGATTATTTACCAACTGAGCTATGAGGGAATCCCAATATATACTACTATATACAAAATAGATAAAGCAGTAAAAACAAGGTCCTAATGTATAGCACAGGGAATTACAGTCAATATCTTATAATAACCAATAATGAGAAAAATCTACAAAAGAATATCCAACTATCTATCTGTGTATCTATCTACTGAATCACTCTGCTGTGTACCTGAAACATAGGAAATCAGCTATAGTTTAAAAAAAAAAAAAAAAGCGGTCTAAGAGATGGACCTTGAACAAAGAAGTATAAAGGCTGAATCACAAACACATACCATTCAGGTTGTTGACCTAAGTACCTACTTGCTCATTTAGTCATACAAACTTAAGCTTAAAAAAGGTCTTAAAAGTTATATCCTTTACCCTCTGTCATTCAGTGGTTGGGTGTTCTCTACTCCATAAAAAGGAAACATTCAACCATGGTTTTCAATCACTCTGTGAAACATACATTTGGTCAAATATTTAAAACTCATCCACCTCCCTACCTTTTATGTTCTGGTGGAGTTTTGATTTTCAGATGACCTCTTCCTGGTTAATTGTAGATGTCTCCTATACATGCATGTAAATACAGAAACCAATCAAAGATGCTAGAAAGGAGGGTAGGGCATATATTTACCTACGGTATAAATTTTTATAGGAAATTGGCAAGTTTCCATTTATTTTCTGTAGTTGTCATCTTCATAAGATTTAGATGTATCAATAATATTTATGTGGCATCTATTTGTAGGTTGTCTTAAATCATAAATATAACTATCAGATACTTTATGTAGAGCTATGCATTAAAAGTCTAAAACTTCAGGGACATAAATAATTCTTTGTTTTAGCTTTGAGAAGGTAGCATTGAAAAATATGTCTCTGTCCTCTGGTATAATTGGAGATCTTATGTCTCAAAATACTAAAACAATATGTATGTACATAGTACAATGACTGGCTTCCTAGTCTTTTTCCCTCCTAAGCTCAGCTTCTTTCTTAATTAGCTAATACTTAGCAACAACTTGACACATTATTCAGAGAGGTGTGCCTAATGTTCCTGCTTCATTGGTTTATTAATAGCTTTGAGTGCAGGGCTGGGAAATAGAGCTGTGTGAACAATGAATTATATGTTACCACTTTATTGTGGTAGGAGCAAAATTGGGGAACATTTTTAAAATTTTAAGTATTCAAATGATTGCAAATAAATGTGAAATATATATAAGTGGTTTAAAGTCATCTTCTTAAAACCAAGAATCTTGCTTGCCTGAAAGCAAGTATTTCCAGGTTCATGTCATCTGAGTAAAGCAGATTTTTGACACAGCAGTAAGCAAATTATTCTGAAATCTGTCCAAACATGTAATTGAATCATACTTGCTCAAGCATAAATTGCTTTTTCACCATGAGTTAAAAAATCAGATGTAGAAATTGATGGCAGATTTCTGACATAAAGAGCTTAGGTAGATCTAAGATTTGTGGAAAGAGATATAAAAGTGTGTTGTTAATTTATTTGATTTATAGGTAGTATTCAAAAGTAAGCTTAGGGAAGATATAGAGAAGAGGTGGAAGGAACATTGCTATTCTTGGCTATACTGTGGACTTGGGAGAACAATATTACTGTTTTAAAGCAATTGAGGCTATTCCATTCTTCAGTATTCCTTATCAATGGCAACTGTCATGGGTGAATGAATACTGGTCTTCCTATTGCTTTGGTATCTTACCCTGATCATATCTCTAAACATTAATTGTATCTCCAGTAGAACCCAATGGAAAGAGCTCCCCTACCCTAAATCACTCAAGTCCTCAACTGTACTGTATGTCTGAGGTATATATGAAGGCAACACAAATGAAAAATAATAATAAAATCACTTAAACTCCAAGCCCACATTTAGAATCCTTATGGTCTAGATTGCTGGGTGAAGTCCAGAGGCTGTGAGAACTCCTCTGACCTGGCCAGCCTAACTTAAACAGCCCAGAGAACAAGTAGTCACTCAATTCTTCTTAGGTTCCTTTTCTCTAAGCTCTATTCTATACCTCGCCAATAAAACTTCATCACACAAACACTGAAAATAAGATGATATTAAGCAATCACTTTCAATATCTTCACTAATGGAGGGTTGCCTGGTATGCTGCATTTCATAGGATTGCAAAGAGTCAGACACAACTTAGTGACAGAATAATTCTATATTGAATAAAATATGTCTTGGCATACAGAATTAATTTATGGTAGTTCTAGTATTGGCATAAGCAGATATTTACTAAGTATTTATTTGTTTGCTTGTTTTTAATTTTAGTTACCTAAGTTTTCTAACTTGGATTCGCGTTTTTTTCTCTTTTTCACTCTAGTACTTAATCAGCAAGTTCTTTTACCACAGCATGCCTCACTTTCTTTTATTGAAATAATTTGTACAAGTGTCTTAATCTTTCTAATTCTGACTCACACCACTTATATATGGCCCATACTGATTTAATTTTATATCATGTGAAACTTTTTGATGTGCTCTGTAATATTTTTAGATGTGTAATACTTTTGAATAGTACAAATTCAAAAAAAAATTGAAAATTTAATCTTTAATGAAATGTTCTTACTTCTATGTTACTTAGTCTTTCTAGTTCAAGATTAAATTTGATGATACCTGTCACAATTCATCAGCAAGTATTTTTGAAGTTGCAAAATATGGATATTGGTTGCTATGAAGATTAAACAAGTAATAAAAGATAATCCCTAATCTCAAGGTTGTTTTAGTTGTGATGGGGATAGGGGTGCCTGCAAAGAGCTAAACAGCAAGGCATCATGATATAAGGTGTAAAGTAAAAACCCAGGCAAAAGTAGGTACTGATTTTTAAATGCTTATTCTGCTTTGGGCATTCAATGTTTAACTCTTAAAAGAATTCTTCAAGGTCGATATTATTAACCATATCTTACAAAAACAAAAGCAAAAACACAAGAAAACACCTAAAGATTAGAGAGTTTAGGGAACATGCTGAAACACGTCAGTAACAGGAGCAGTATTTTGACCTGGGTATTTCTCATGTTAGCACCTCCATAACCACCCATTGTCTTTTTGCTGAGGGAGCATAGAGAAAGTATTCTTTTTGTCTTTGGACAGACATGTCTAACAGATGGCATTTAAAAGATGCCATTGAAATAACTTAGAATGAGGACAAGTAGAAAGGAAAAACTACACTGAAAAAGCTCCAAGAACACATGGAGAGGAGAAATGTGACAATGAAAGGTATGTCTTCATGATGTTAAAGTCTGTTTGCTATTTTAGTCCAAATTCTAGACACATCATAAAAACTCTCAGGGACTTTCTAATGGTGATATATAGAGAAAAGACAGTATATTCCATTTTCTTTCTTTCTTTTTTTTTTTTTTTTGCCATTTTATAGTGTTCACGGGGTTCTCACAGCAAGAATGTGAAAGCGAAAGTGAAAGTTGCTTAGTCGTGTCTGACTCTGCAACCCTGAGGACTTGGAATTCTCCAGGCCAGAACACTGGAGTGGGTAGCCTTTCCCTTCTCCAGGGGATCTTCCCAACCCAGGGGTTGAACCCAGGTCTCCTGCATTGCAGGATTCTTTACCAGCTGAGCTGTGAGGGAAGCCCACAGCAAGGATACTGGAGCCGTTTTCCACTTGCTCCTCCAGTGCGCCATGTTTTATCAGAACTGTCCACTGTGACCCATCCATGTTGATTCATTGAGTTAAGCAAGCCCTTTTGCCATGACAAAGCAGTGATCCATGAAGGGGAAGAAATGATGCTTTTGAATTGTGGTGCTGGAGAAGACTCTTGAGAGTCCCATGGACCCCAAAGAGATCAAACCAGTCAATTCTAAAGGAAATCAACTCTGAATACTCACTGGAAAGACTGATGCTGAAGCTGAAACTCCAATACCTTGGCTACCTGATACTAACTTTGGAAAAGACCCTGGTGCTGGCAAAGATTGAAGGAAGAAGGAGAAGAGGGCAATAAAGGGTGAGATGGTTGGATGGCATCACCAATTCAATGGACATGAACTTGGGCAAACTCTTGGAGATAGTGAGGGACAGGGAGGCCTGGCACGCTGCAGTCCATGAGGTCACAAAGAGTCAGACATGGCTTAGCAACTGAACAACAAGAGCAATAACAACAGCCCACTCCATAAGATTCTTAGAAAGGACCATGAAGCAAGGCAAAGGATTCAAGGATTTCTGAAATTTTTATACCCCCAAAATAAGCAGTTTTCTATGCTTTGAAGAGAAGAATAAAACACATATGCCAACTGGCTCAGGTTGCTCCTAGAAAGCCAAGATCACATCCAAATAATCATTTTACCTCCATAGACTCTGTGCAAGGTGGACCTTTAACAGATAAATCTTGAAAGATACTCAAACTCCAAGAATAGTCATTTTCTTTCTGGTTGTGTGTGTGTGTGTGTGTGTATTTTAAAAAGGCCTGTATGTCTGTCTGATAAAATATTTGAGGGAAGGTTAGCATTTTGTAGGTCTTCGTATCACAAAAGTTTGACTTTTTGTCTGTATTGAATTAACAGAATGACCGTAATACAGTTTTCTTACTATCCACTATGACCAGCTGGATGTCAAAGTTTCCTATCAATAAATTAACACACAGAATAAATAAATATCTTTTTGTAGCTATAGTTGTCCTTCTCATTAGAAATAGGTGACTGAGGACTTTTAAACTTCGTAAATGAGTGTGGTCCCAGACACTTTAGCGGCTTAAATAAAGCTAGATGTCTACTGGCTCTGCTTTCAATGTTCTGTCTCAGACATTGAACATAGGCAGAGGAGTAAAGATATTATAGAAGGTCCCCTACTTAAGAACCTTCAGGTAGTGACTTTTCAAAGATGTGAATGTCCATTTGCATACGTTAGTTTGCACATCCAGCTTACGGTGTCACATGCATGCATCCTCACAAGGGTTGTGCCTTTGTGTACTTTACTGTACGGTGCCGTATAGAGCCCAGCAGTGCAGCACCTTTGTTTCAAGCCCAGGGTGTCTTGAAGCAAGTGTAAAAGCAGTGGTGATGTCGCTGGTACTGCTAAGAAGCACTAGCTGTGCATTGTCCTACCGTACTTTTCAAGATACTGTACTGTAAGACTCAAAATGTTTTCTTTATCCTTTGTGATGATTTTTTTTTTTTTATTTCAGTTCTTTTTTTTTTTTTTCCAGTGGGTTTTGTCATACATTGATATGAATCAGCCATAGATTTACACGTATTCCCCATCCCGATCCCCCCTCCCACCTCCCTCTCCACCCGATTCCTCTGGGACTTCCCAGTGCACCAGGCCCGAGCACTTGTCTCATGCATCCCACCTGGGCTGGTGATCTGTTTCACCATAGATAGTATACATGCTGTTCTTTTGAAATATCCCACCCTCACCTTCTCCCACAGAGTTCAAAAGTCTGTTCTGTATTTCTGTGTCTCTTTTTCTGTTTTGCATATAGGGTTATCGTTACCATCTTTCTAAATTCCATATATATGTGTTAGTATGCTGTAATGTTCTTTATCTTTCTGGCTTACTTCACTCTGTATAATGGGCTCCAGTTTCATCCATCTCATTAGGACTGGTTCAAATGAATTCTTTTTAACGGCTGAGTAATATTCCATGGTGTATATGTACCACAGCTTCCTTATCCATTCGTCTGCTGATGGGCATCTAGGTTGCTTCCATGTCCTGGCTATTATAAACAGTGCTGCGATGAACATTGGGGTGCACGTGTCTCTTTCAGATCTGGTTTCCTCAGTGTGTATGCCCAGAAGTGGGATTGCTGGGTCATATGGCAGTTCTATTTCCAGTTTTTTAAAGAAATCTCCACACTGTTTCCATAGTGGCTGTACTAGTTTGCATTCCCACCAACAGTGTAAGAGGGTTCCCTTTTCTCCACACCCTCTCCAGCATTTATTGCTTGTAGACTTTTGGATAGCAGCCATCCTGACTGGCGTGTAATGGTACCTCATTGTGGTTTTGATTTGCATTTCTCTAATAATGAGTGATGTTGAGCATCTTTTCATGTGTTTGTTAGCCATCTGTATGTCTTCTTTGGAGAAATGTCTGTTTAGTTCTTTGGCCCATTTTTTGATTGGGTCATTGATTTTTCTGGAATTGAGCTGCAGGAGTTGCTTGTATATTTTTGAGATTAATCCTTTGTCTGTTTCTTCATTTGCTATTATTTTCTCCCAATCTGAGGGCTGTCTTTTCACCTTACTTATAGTTTCCTTTGTAGTGCAAAAGCTTTTAAGTTTCATTAGGTCCCATTTGTTTAGTTTTGCTTTTATTTCCAATATCGTTTGTGATGATTTTTTATGTATTATTTATGTGAAAAGTATTATAAACCTATTACAGTACAGTCCTATATAGCCAATTGTGTTAGTTGGGTATCTAACTTTGTAAGACTTGTGAACAAATTGGACTTATGAGCATGCTCTTGGAAGAGAACTGGTTAGTATGTAAGGGACTTGCCATATTAGTCATTAAATGATCCCAGAGATTTCAGGTCATGAAGATTTAGGCTAGCCATAATACAGAAAGTATTTTGAGGTGTTAAATATTGGATCAGATAACTCCATGAAGGCATTGTCCACTCTAGGACAGGGTATGTGGTGGTCTATCTGCTCTGCTTACTGGGTGTTCTTAGTAAAGACAGAAGGAGGGAGTGTTGAGTGGGTACATGAATTAAATTTTGAATGATGAGTTTTTCTTCAGAAAGATTGCCATGACATTTCTACATAGATTTAGCTCCGATTAACATGATTCACAACTTCTTTCAGGCTTTATTTAATACTTTATAATAAAGTGCTGGAATTTCTATTCACAATTTGAAAATTTAAGTGACAATATTTTTTTTTGAAAGATCACAACCCTAAGATCTTGGGCAGAATGTGACTTATTTACACAATCAGTGGAAACTTGCAATGGCTCAAAGAAAGTTCTTAATGAAATCCACTCCCTCATCAACTAAAAGTCTAAGAGGAGAATTAACAGGTCCACTTAAACTCAATTTCATAGACAGGCAGAAGCTTTATTTAGAATTATTCCTTAAAATGTTTTTATTGTATAAATAATTAAGAAAGGCATTTGCACTGAAATAAATTCACGCATAGGTTTCCTAGGTGGCGCAGTGGTAAAGAATCCACCTGCCAATGCAGGAGACCGAGGAGATGTGGATTCCATCTCTGAGTCTCTGGAAGATTTCCTGGAGTAGAAAATGTCAACCCACTCCAGTATTCTTGCCTGGAAAATTCCATGGACAGAGGAGCTGGTGGGCTACAGTCCAAGGGGTCTCAAAAAGTCAGACACAACGGAGCACCAGAGCACACATAAGACACAGACCTGTGTTAGCAGAGACAGATAAACAAACACAAACTTCCTCCTCGTCACATCCAGCACTCCCAGAGGTAAACACTATTCTGATTTGCTCTGTATCTTTCCAGAACTTTTCCTATGCATTTTCAAATAATCATGAATATTTAAAATTTTTTGAATACTTGACTTTTTTTTTCTGTATGTTTTCTTTTTTCATATATTATGTGTATCCTCTATTCTCTTCTACAACTTTTTTCTTTTAATTAACCATATCTCCTGAAGATCATTCCTCATCAATATGCACAGACCTCACACATCCTCATCACAGAGGCCTGTTATTATATAGTATGGCTGTATTATAAACTAATTAGCTTATCTATTTATTCTTATATGGACCAGAGAGTTGACAAAATATCCTTTCTAGTTCATGGTATGTTATTATCATTGGTCTGTGCAAAAACCCTCTCTAGCTGAGTTTGCTGTATCTTCCTTCTACCCTGATTTCTTAGATGCACTGAGCTAATGTGGCTGGATCTTTTCTGTCACAGGGCAGGTGATGATCCTTTTAGGACATTTAGAAATAAGAAAAGTGCACACATAAATCAATGTCTCCTGACCTTTCCCTCTCTCTATTTTTGGCACCAAAAATTCTGCTCTAACTTGTCATTTTCCTACA
Source organism: Cervus canadensis (assembly GCF_019320065.1). Lineage (NCBI taxonomy): Eukaryota > Metazoa > Chordata > Mammalia > Artiodactyla > Cervidae > Cervus > Cervus canadensis. The sequence continues at coordinate 4,749,999 of NC_057412.1, read as the reverse complement.
CATACCCAGAACAATCTTCTCATTTCCCAGGTGTTTTTCCAAGTTTCCACATGGCTTTCTCAGTGGCATCCTCATGCTGTTCTTTTCCCAGTTACATCACCCTGATTGGCTTTGAGAGAGTTCACATGATGTATTAGTTATTCGTCATCGCTTGTCTTGCTGTCTTAATTCCACTATCAATGATAAATTAGCTGACATTAGTTTTAAAAGCACTGTTGAATGAAAAGTCTTAAAAATACATTCTGTAAAAATGTTCACATATTCATCAATTGTAAAAATAACCACAATATTAGTAATAATAGTCAACTTTAAATGGATATTTCATGTCTGCAATATTTGTAACCTCTTTAAGACATGTGTATTGACTCATTAAGCCTTTTCAACCACTCAGTGGAGTAGATACAATTGCAATCCCTATTTTATAGATAAAGGAATTGACCACTAAAAGGTAAACATATTATTATCCACAGTCATGTGGTGGAAGAAATGCAATCCAAGAGACGGTGTTTTAATTTCTACTCCAAACTACAGCAAGATATGGAAGCACTGATCCAAAGAGTCTACATTTTCTAAATTTTAACAGCTAATGTCAAGTTGCCCTTAAAATGGCTCTCTATAAATTTAGCTCTCAGCAAAACCTAACGACAAGTGGTACTTTTAGACGTTTATTTTTGTCTATCCAATTTGGGGGGGAGAAAACCTCAAGATTTAAAATTTGTGTTTCAGCTAGCAAATCTTCAGCTACACACATATATATTGATTCTTTAGAGCATTAGTCTGAGTTGTTGAGGGTTGGACTTGAAAGAGAATATAGAGATGTACTCTAGCCTCTTACTTTTTATTAACGAGAACCCTGAGTGTCTGAGAGGTTATATGACTTCCATCAGTTCCCATTGAGAATTTGTTACAAGGTGTGAGGGAGCTCAGATATTCTGTCTCTCTTTTTTATGCTATTTCTGCTAATCCACACTGCCTACTATAACAACCTCCCCTGGTAGTCACATATATAGCATTCTATGTTAATTACCATACAGCTGTATCAAGCCACGGCACTGGGCCTCCAATATTTCATGAAGGCACAAAGAAGACATCTGGAAGGCAGGTTCTAGGATAACAGTACCGTTTTCTAACATTTAGTACAGTCTTCGTAAAGAATAGAATACTAAGAGAGTGGTGAATGAAGGACGACCCTGTACATAGAATAAACTCACACGTTTCTGGCTACCCCCTAATATGTTTAAATTTGTTTTTGCTACAGATTCCATGATTACAAAATCAGCCATAGATGATCCACAGCATTAACAATAGAGACACAGGTTCAATCCCTGGGTAGGGAAGACTTCCCTGGAGTAGGAAATGGCAACATGCTCCAATATTTTTGCCTGGAAAATTCCCTAGACACAGTCCATGGTGTCATAAATAGTTGGAATGACTGAGCGTATGTATGCAAAGAAGTAACAATAGAGAAAACTCAAAGAATTGGGCTTCCCAGGTGGCACTAGTGGTAAAGAATCCCCCTGCCAATGCAGGAGATGCAGGAGACGTGGTTTCTATCCCTCGATTGGGAAGATCCCTTGGAGTAGGAAATGTCAACCCACTGCAATATTCTTGCCTGGAGAATCCCATGGACAGAGGAGCCTGGCAGGCTACAGTCTATGGAGTCACAAAGAATTGGACATGACTGAAAACACACACACACACAGTAGAATTGTGGAGCTGAAATGGATCTCAGAATTTATTCAGGGTTAGGCTTACAACCTCATAGGACAGATGAGTGAACTCTAGAGATATCAAATGACTTGTCAAAAGTAACACAGCTGGTTAGTATCAGACCATGTTTTGAATTTAAGTTTCCTAATTATAAATTTCCTTTCGACTAAAGTTAATCCCTTTCACCCACTCAACAAATGTTTTTTTTTAAGGTATTAATATCATTTGTTACTAAACACTGACCTAGGCATTGAAGATTTGATGGTCATAAAGCCCCTAAACATATTCAGATATGGTCAGTGTCTCCACAGAATTGACTGTCTAGTGGGGTGATGACTTACACTCAGTTCCTGGTGCTTACTTTCATGTTGCAGAGATTTCGTCAAGGTAGCACTCTTGGCTTTCCTTTGCCCATCAGGCAGGTGGAGGGAGACTTTCTGGTCTGGCTGGTGTTTGAATAGGAATTGGGCACACTGCTTTCAGTACCTTCGCTCCTTCCTATCGGGCGACTTCTGTTCTGCCCTGCTTCTCTCCTAAATGTAGCGAAACCACCAGGTCAACTACTGGTTATTTCTGGAGTGAGTAGCAGGAATGCCACATACATTCAGATAGAAGCCCCCTTCTCCAAGGATAATTATTTAAGTAGTAAAAGTGGTAGTTTTCTCTCATTAGCTGACCCTTTTTTTCTTACTTTTCTGTTGGTTCAGAACTTGCTGACGGACAAGGTTGCTGTATTTTGGATCACCATAAAGCCAAGCAAGAGATACGCTTGGCTCAGATGGTAAAGAATCTGCCCGCATTGCAGGAGACATGGGTTCGGTCCCTGGGTCAGGAAGATTCCCTGGAGGAGGGCATGGCAACCCACTCCAGTATTCTTGTCTGGAGAATCCCCATGGAGAGAGGAGCCTGGCAGGCTGCAGTCCATGTGGTCGCAAGGAACCGGACATGACTGAATGATTAACACAAAGCCAAAGAAATATATTCAGATCAATTGTCATGACAGCAAAAATATGAGGCTCTGTCAAAATGCATCCACGTACTCAGCCACTCGGTCGTGTCCGACTCTTTGTGACCCATGGACTGTAGCCCCCAGGCTCCTCTGTCCATGGAATATTCCAGCAAGAACACTGGAGTGGCTTGCCACTTCCTACTCCAAGGTAGCAGTAGGGATCGAATCCAAGTCTCTTACATCTCCTGCGTTGACAGATGGATTCTTTACCACTAGCACCACCTGGTTCAGAAATATGGAAGTTTCACTCATAGTAAAATTTAGATCATTCAATTGCTGTCTATGATTTATTTGCTTGTTTTTAACAATGGATTGGTCTTGCCTTAAACCAGTATTATGACCATTAGAAAGTGCACTTTTTTTTTTTTAATAGTGTGTGTCTATCCTGAAAGATTTCCCAGGTGACACGTGGTAATGAATGCACCTGCCAATGCAGGAGACGTAAGAGACACAATTTTGATCCCTGTGTAGGGAATATCCCCTGAAGTAGGAAATGGCAACCCAGTCTAGTACTCTTTCCTGGAAAATCCCCATGGATAGACGACCCTGGTAGGCTACAGTCCATATGGTCGCAAAGAGTCAGACATGACCAAAGTGACTTAGCATGCACACATGTCTATCCTGAAACTCACCCAAGAGATTCTTGCTGGCATAGGTTTGCAGTGTTGATTCATAGCATGAGACTCAGCAGCAGAGTAAAATCAAAGACCCAAAGTGTTTTCTTCTTTAGAAAGGAAACCAAGTCATCCATCAGATATTCACTATTACATTTCCTTATGATCTTATTGATGAAACCTAAAATGACAAACACGCAGCGTAGACGCAGAGTTCACATAGATGAGCACAGAGTCAATCTGTGATGGTTACTATGGTCTTGTATTTTAGTTATTGTTTTTCAGATAAAACAACAAAAATTAGCTTTATTGAGCTATAATTGACAAAAGTTGTATACATTTAAGGCATACAACTTTTTCATTGGAATATAATTGCTTTATAAAGTTGTATTAGTTCCTGCTGTACAGTGAGTGAGTCAGCTGTATGTATACATACATACCTTCCCTCTTGGACCTCCCTCCTACCCCCTCACCCCACCACCTCTCCCGGTCATCACAGAGCACTGAGCTGAGCTTCCTGTGCTTTATAGTAGCTTCCCACTAGCTATCTATTTGACACATGGTAGAGTATATGTCAATGCTACTCTGCCAATTCGTCCCACCTTCCCCTGTGTCCACATGTCCATTCTCTAAGTCTGCATCTCTATTCCTGCCCTGAAAATAGATTCATGTGCACCGTTTTTCTAGACTCCATAGATATGCATTAATATACAATATTTGTTTTTCTCCTTCTGACTTGCTTCCCTTGTTTGACAGACTCCAGGACCACCCACATCTCTCCAAATGATCCTATTTTATTCCTTTTTGTGGTTGAGTAATATTCCATTATATATGTACATAAATACCATTTGTCTCAATTTTGAATCTACCATTCTATACTTTGCTTTGGAATTCTCTACCTGAGAATCTGAAAGCCACATTTCTCCTCTGTCAGCTGTTCCCTGTTAAGTTCTGCAGATATTGGCTCTAGAGGGCAATTGGAAGGCTGCAGAAGGAAGGGGCCTACTTCTTCCTTGTTTGGTTTCCTGTTTCTGTTAATATCACCCTGGCAAAAGCAATTGATGCCAGGCCCCCCACTGAAGCCCACCTCCACGTTCCTCCAGAGAGGCAAAGCCCGGCTGAGCAGCAGCAGCCATCCTCAGAGGTCTGGTTCCCAGCTCCACAGGGCCCTCCGAGCTCCACCAGAGGCCCAGTGCCCCTTTCAGAGGTCTGAGTCTCCCTCACCTGGAGTCGCAAGGCTCTAACAACCACAGCTTCTCTTCGTCCCTCAATCCTATGTTGGGAGCTCCTTCTTGCTCTTACTTACCCTGTGAGGTTGACTCATCTCTTTGCTTCATTCTGTCCTTTAACATTTGTTTAATGACTTCTCTATATTAAATTGGCCTGGTTTCTGTTTTTCTGCATTGACCCCAAGCAGCTGTCAAAATGTCAGTCATATCTTATGCATTCAGTAAAAGCTGAATTCCCAAAAGGACAGCGTCCAACAATTCTGGGTCCACAGTTGTAAGACCCAATTTCTGAGTCCACAAATTCGATATCTAGAACAAATCGGTATTCCCTTTCGTGGGACCAGTTAACTCTGTGAACAGAGTGGTACTCAGTAACACTTCTAGAGGGAAAATACTTAAAAAAAAAACAACTTGACAAGTATACCCAGCACACAATGTCTTTATCTCCAATTAGAGTCAGGGAGAAAAGCAAAGACTTCAGCAATATGACCTGGTTGATGAGACATTAGCTTAAGGCAACCATGCATTCTTAAAATTTGCTTTTCAGATAAATTATTCTAAACTAATGCTGCCTGCTAGAAAGAATAAATCTAGAAAGAGAGAGAAAAACACTCTGCAATGAGCCCTCCATATTTGTGTGGATTCCATATCTGTGGATTCAATCAGCGGAGGATTGAAAAAAATTTTTTTTTTTAATCTAGAAAGTTCCAAAAAGCAAAACTTGAATTTGTCTAGCTCCAGCAACTGAGAGCTATTTATGTAGCATTTATATTCTCTATACAACTAATTTCATAGAATTTACATTTTAGTGGTAAATTATACACGGGCTTTGCTAAGCCGCTCAGTCCTGTTCAACTCTTTGTGACCCCGCGAACAGTAGTCACCAGGCTCCTCTGTCCATGGGATTTCCCAGGCAAGAATACTGGAGTGGGTTTCCATTTCCTTCTCCAGGGGAATCTTCCAGCCCCAAGGATTTTTTTTTTCTTCTAATTTTAGTTTTTTTCTTTTTATTTTAATTGGAGGCTATTTACTTTACAATATTGTAGTGGTTTTGCCATACATTGACATGGATCAGCCATGGGTATTCATGTGTTCCCCATCCTGAACCCCCTCCCACCTCCCTCCCCATCACATCCCTCAGGGTCATCCCAGTGCACTAGCCCTGAGCACCCTGCCTCATGCATTGAACCTGGACTGGCGATCTGTATCACATGATAGTATACATGTTTCAATGTTATTCTCTCAAATCATCCCACCCTTGCCTTCTCCCACAGAGTCCAAAAGACTGTTCTATATATCTGTGTCTCTTTTGCTGTCTCACATATAGGGTCACTGTTACCATCTTTCTAAATTCCATATATATGTGTTAGTATACTGAATTGGTGTTTTTCTTTCTAACTTATTTCACTCTGTATAATAGGCTCCAGTTTCATCCACCTCATTAGAACTGATTCAAATGCATTCTTTTTAATGGCTGAGTAATATTCCATTGTGTATAAGTACTACAACTTTCTTATCCATTTGTCTGCCGATGGATATCTAGGTTGCTTCCATGTCCTGGCTATTATAAATGTGCTGCGATGAACATTGAGGTATACGTATCTCTTTCAGATCTGGTTTCCTCAGTGTGTATGCCCAAGAGTGGGATTGCTGGGTCATATGGCAGTTCTATTTCCAGTTTTTTAAGGAATCTCCACACTGTTCTCCATAATGGCTGTACTAGTTTGCATTCCCACCAACAGTGTAAGAGGGTTCCCTTTTCTCCACACCTTCTCCAGCATTTATTGTTTGTAGACTTTTGGATAGCAGCCATTCTGACTGCATGGGACGGTACCTCATTGTGGTTTTGATTTGCATTTCTCTGATAATGAGTGATGTTGAGCATCTTTTCATGTGTTTGTTAGCCATCTGTATGTCTTCTTTGGAGAAATGTCTGTTTAGTTCTTTGGTGCATTTTTTGATTGGGTCATTTATGTTTCTGGAATTGAGCTGCAGGAGCTGCTTGTATATTTTTGAGATTAATTCTTTGTCAGTTGCTTCATTTGCTATTATTTTCTCCCATTCTGAAGGCTGTTTTTTCACCTTGCTTATAGTTTCCTTTGTTGTGCAAAAGCTTTTAAGTTTCATTAGGTCCAATTTGTTTATTTTTGCTTTTATTTCCAATATTCTAGGAGGTAGGTCATAGAGGATCCTGCTGTGATTTATGTCAGAGAGTGTTTTGCCTATGTTTTCCTCTAGGAGTTTTATAGTTTCTGGTCTTGTAGTTCTGGTCTTTATAGTTCTAGTCTTTATATAGTTTCTGGTCTTTATAGTTCTGGTCTAAATTAAAGATTTAGATCTTTAATCCATTTTGAGTTTATTTTTGTATATGGTGTTAGAAAGTGTTCTAGTTTCATTCTTTTACAAGTGGTTGACCTGTTTTCCCAGCACCACTCGTTAAAGAGGTTGTCTGTTTTCCATTGTATATCCTTGCCTCCTTTGTTGAAGATAAGGTGTCCATAGGTTCATGGATTTATCTCTGGGCTTTCTATTCTGTTCCATTGATCTATATTTCTGTCTTTGTGCCAGTACCATACTGTCTTGATGACTGTGGCTTTGTAGTAGAGCCTGAAGTCATTCTGCCCTAATTTTTAAGATTTCTTTCCTTCTACTAACCCTGGAGTTCTTCATTTCTTCCTTTTCTAGTTGCTTTAGGTGTAGAGGTTATTTATTTAGGTTATATTAGGTTATTTATTTGACTTTTTTCTTGTTTCTTGAGGTAAGCCTGTATAGCTATGAACCTTTCCCTTAGCACTGCTTTTACTGAATCCTATAGGTTTTGGTGTTGTTGTGATTTTATTTTCATTCATTTCTATGCACATTTTCATTTCTTTTTTTATTTCTTCTGTGATTTGTTGGTTATTCAGAAGCATGTTGTTAAGCCTCCACATATTGGAATTTTTAATAGTTTTTTTTTTCCCCTGTAGTTGACATCTAGTGTTACTGCATTGTGATCAGAAAAGACTTAGAATGATTTCAATTTTTTTGAATTTACCAAGGCTAGATTTATGGCCCAGGATGTGATCTATCCTGGAGAAGGTTCTGTGTGTACTTGAGAGAAACTCATTGTTTTGGGGTGAAATGTCCTATAGATACCAATTAGATCTAACTGATCCATTGTATCATTTAAAGTTTGTGTTTCCTTGTTAATTTTCTATTTAGTTGATCTATCCATAGGTGTGGGTTGGGTATTACAGTCTCCCACTATTATTGGGTTATTGTTAATTTCCCCTTTCATACTTGTTAGCATTTGCCTTACATATTGTGGTGCTCCTATGCTGGGTGCATATATATTTATGATTGTTATATCTTCTTCTTGGATTGATCCTTTGATCATTATGTAGTATCCTTCTTTGTCTGTTTTCACAGCCTTTATTTCAAAGTCTATTTTATATCTGATATGAGTATTGTGACTCCTGCTTTCTTTTGGTCTCCATTTGTGTGAAACATCTTTTTCTAGCCCTTCACTTTCAGTCCGTATGTGTCCCTTGTTTTGAGGTGGGTCTCTTGTAGACAGCATATATAGGGGCCTTGTTTTTTTTATCCATTCATCCAGTCTTTGTCTTTTGGTTGGGGCATTCAACCCATTTACATTTAAGGTAATTATTGATAAGTATGATCCCACTGCCATTTACTTTGTTATTTTGGGTTCAAGTTTGTACACCTTTTCTGTGTTTCCTGTCTAGAGAAGATCCTTTAGTATTTGTTGAAGAGCTGGTTTGATGGTGCTGAATTCTCTCCAGCTTCTGCTTGTCTATAAAGCTTTTGATTTTTCCTTCGTATTTGAATGAGATCCTTGCTGGATACATTAATCTGGGTTATAGGCTTTTCTCTTTCATCACTTTAAGTATGTCCTGCCATTCCCTTCTGGTCTGAAGAGTTTCTATTGAAAGATCAGCTTTTATCCTTATGGGAATCCCCTTGTGTGTTATTTGTTGTTTTCCCTTGCTGCTTTTAATATTTGTTCTTTGTGTTTGATCTTTGTTAATTTGATTAATATGCATCTTGGGCTGCTTCACCTTGGGCTTAACCTGTTTGGGACTCTGTGGGATTGTGTGACTATTTCCTTCTCCATTTTAGGGAAAATTTCAGCTATTATCTCCTCCGGGCCTTTCTTTCTGTCTTCTTCTTCTGGAATTCCTATGATTTGAATGTTGGGGCATTTGACATTGTCCCAGAGATCTCTGAGGTTGTCCTCATTTCTTTTAATTCTTTTTTCTTTTTTCCTCTCTGCTTCATTTATTTCCACCATTGTATCTTCTACCTCACTTATCCTATCTTCTGCCTCTGTTATTCTACTGTTGGTTCCCTCCAGAGTGTTTTTGATCTCATTTATTGCATTATTCATTATTGATTGACTCTTTTTTATTTCTTCTACATCCTTGTTAAATATTTCTTGCATCTTATCAATCTTTGTCTCCAGGCTATTAATCTGTAACTCCATTTTGTTTTCAAGATTTTGGATCATTTTTACCATCATTATTCTGAATTCTTTTTCAGGTAGACTCCCTATCTCCTCCTCTTTTGTTTGGTTTGGTGGGCATTTATCATGTTCCTTTACCTGCTGAATATTTCTCTGCCTTTTCATCTTGTTTAGATTGCTGTGTTTGGAGTGGCCTTTCTGTATTCTGGCATTTTGTGGTTCCTCTTTATTGTGGAGGTTCCTCCCTGTGGGTGGGGTTGGACAAGTGTCTTGTCAAGGTTTCCTGGTTAGGGAAGTTTGCATTAGTGTTCTGGTGCGTGGAGCTGGATTTCTTCTCTCTGGAGTGCAGTGAAGTGTCCAGCAGTGAGTTTTGAGATGTCTGTGGGTTTGGTGTGACTTTAGGCAGCCTGTATATTGAAGTTCAGGGCTATGTCCCTGTGTTGCTGGAGAATCTGCATGGTATGTCCTTCTCTGGAACTTGTTGGCTCTTGGGTGGAGCTTGGTTTCAGTGTAGATATGGAGGCTTTTGGATGAGCTTTTATTGATTAAAGTTCCCTGGAGTCGGGAGTTCTCTGGTGTTCTCAGGTTTTAAACTTAAGCCTCCTGCCTCTGTTTTTCAGTCTTATTCTTACAGTAGCCTCAAGACTTCTCCATCCATACAGCACTGATGAAAAAACATCTAAGTTAACGGAGAAAAGATTCTCCACAATGAAGGAAACCCAGAAAGATTCGCTGAGTTACATGGAGAAGAGAAGAGGGAGAAGGGAGATAGAGGTGACCAGGAGGAGAAGAGGGGGAATCAAAAAGGGAGAGAGCAATCTAGCCAGTACTCAAATCCCTGTGTACTCTCTGCAGCCTGGAACACTTAGAGAGGTTCACGGAGTTACATAGAGAAGAGGGAGGAAGGAGATAGAGGTGACCAGGAGGAGAAGGGGTCTGTCAAAAGGAGAGAGACAGATCTAGCCAGTAATCCGTTCCCTAAGTGTTCTCCACAGCCTGGAATACCCAAAGAGATTCACAGAGTTGGGCATAGAAGAGAAGGGGGAAGGAGGAGATAGAGGTGACCTGGGGGAGAAAAAGGAGAGTCAAAAGGGGGAGAGAGTAATCAAGCCAGTAATCACACTCCTAAGTAAAAATGGGTACTGAAGATTGGATTCTTAAAAGTACAAAATTGATAACAAATACTGAAAAGCAAAGATTAAAAATTTTGAGTAGAGGTTAGACTCTCAAAAATACAATATTGAAAAAACAAAACAAAATCACAAAAATTATAAAATATATAGATGAAGTTTGCTTTAAAAATAGGGTCTTTTATTTTTGCAAGGTAATAGTAGGTTATAAAAATGAAAATTAAAGAAGTAATAGAGGACTTAAAAATAAAAAAAAATTTAAATGATAATAGTAAAAATATATCCGGGAATTTCTCTGGAGCTGTTGTGAACAGTGTGGGGTCAGTTCAGTTGCAGACAGTTCTTTGATCCACCTTATACGTCTCAAGATCTATAGGCACCTTCCGATGTAGTCGATGCTAACTACACGGTTTTAATCTGTTGCACCTGTCACTTCCAAAGTGGTTCCCTGTTTATTTTGGTTTCTTCTGTTTGTAAGTCTTTTCAGTGTCTAACTGCTGCCCTGACACAAGGGGGCAAAGGTGGTCACTTATTTAGGCTCACAGTCATGCTGTGGGGAGGAACACTCGGAACAAATATCACGGGCGTGTGTGGGGAGTGCGCGCAGTGTCTCAGCCACACGGGGTTTGCCCCCGCTCACGGCGTGTGTGCTTTCCCCGTCTACACTGCTCAGGCTCCAGGCTGCTCTGCAGGGGAACTGTCTAAAGCTGACCCTGGGTTGCATGCACTTCCCAGGTCTAAGCCACTCAGGTTCAGTTTCTCGGGTACTCCACAAAGGCACAGACTCGGTTGGGCCTGCATTTTGTGCCCTTCCCAGGTCTGAGCAGCTCAGGCGACCAGGTGTTTGGTGAGCGCACTCTCCCCAGGTGGGGGGTGCGTCTTATCACCTTCCCGCCGTCCCTGGGTGCGTAGTGGGCACGCAGTCTCAGGTGTGCCATGTGTCTCCTCTGGGCAGCTGATCTCTGGCTGCGACCCTCCCGGCAGATGTCAACCATCCAGGATCCCAGGAAGACTTGGTTAGCGACTGGGAGCCTGCTTGCAGTTTGGTAGGGGATCCCTCTCTGGGGCCGAGATTGCCCCTTTCTGGCTCTGGCTGTTGCCCGCCTGCCTCCCTGCCTCTGGCGGGGGCTGGGCCGGTCCACTGCCTGCTAGCTCCCCTCTGGTATTGCTCAGTCCTTTGTTCTGTGAGTGGGCGGCAGTGCCTTAGGTTAGGGCTTTTCTCGGGAAAGTTCTCTCTCTTTTTTTTCTCTCTCTCTCTCTGGCGGTCCCACAGTCTGGGTTGCTATCTCACGTTGGCTCCCTCAGATTGCACTCAGGGCATTCAGGCCCCGTCCTTACCCTAAGCAGTGCCGCCCACACCTCCCTGTTCAGCCCTCGATTGCTGTTGGCGGATGTGAGCGTCTGGGCTACTTCTCCACTGGGAGTTGCCATTAGGCACATAATCTGTGGGTTTTATTTATTTATTTTTCCTCCTGGTTATGTCCCCCTCTGAGATTCCCAAACTCCCCACAGACCCATGGGTGAGAGGGTTTTCTGGTGTTTGGAAAATTCTCCTCTTTTAAGACTCCCTTCCCAGGATGGGTCTCTGTCCCTAACTCTTTTGTCTCTCTTATATTTTGTCCTACCTCCTCTCAAAGACAATGGTCTGCCTTTCTGGGTTCCTGGTGTCCTCTGCCAGCGTTCAGAAGTTGTTTTGTGGAATTTGCTCAGCATTCGAATATTCTTTTGGTGAATTTGTGGGGGAGAAAGTGGTCTCCCTGTCTTATTCCTCCACCATCTTAGGACTGCCTCCCCAGACCCAGGGACTGGACCTGTGTCTTTTACATCTCCTGCACTGACAGACAGGTTCTTTACCACTAGTGCCACCTGGGAAGCCAAATTATTTATAGTAGATTATTATAAGTAATCTAGAGATGGCTTAAAGTATACTGGAAGATGTGCACAGATTATATGCAAATACTGTATCATTCTATGATAAGGGACTTCAGCATTTTTTAATTTTGGTATTCGCAGGGGTCCTGGAACCATTCCCCTGAAGATACTGAAGACCTCAGTATCTTCAGGGGAAGGGCCTTATACTTTGTCCTGCTTTACACTGAAATATCGTGACTTGGAATGATTGTAGCAACCAAACTTCATGCTGGAGTTTTAGAGCCTAAGTAAAAATTCTTCATGTCATTTTTTAGCCTGTATAAGATTATACTGTTTGAAGGTAATCTGCTCCTGGAGTCTTCCTTCACTATCCTCCCCTATCCGTTCCTACAATCAGACTATATTTCTGGTTCCTGGTTAAAAATAAATGTTTTATCTTTGGAATTCCTTGAGTTTCTAAGTAAGATGTTTGCATCAATCAGCACACTTACCTTTTCTTTGTAGTTTTCTTTTATTTTTTTGCTTTTAAAGATAAGCAGATGATATCGCTGGATCTTTCACATAAGGAAAGAAAGTATGCATTAGGAGTTCCTTTCACCAATATTTGGAAAGAGTCCAGATCCCAGCCCAGCTGAACCAGAGTGAATATGCTGCTTGAAAAAAAATACGTCAGATTTCTGCTATTTTATTCTGTTAAAAAGTTAATAAGTTATAGAGATTAAGTGGTCAACATTAGCAGGTACCTTATTATTGCATTATTAAAATATTAATGCTTTCGGTTGTGAAATAGGATCCATCAGACACCAGAGGCTGGTTTCTAGTGGAAAGTTTAACAGGTTAGCCTGAGGGCAAGGCAGGTTTTACTAGTGAACTTAGGTGTGCATGTTTTACGAGAAGGGTGGAGTCTCTGAGTTCAAACGACTGCAGTTTGCAGTTTCTTCTCAGAAAATTAACCCAGAGGAAATTTACATCTGTTATTGGCACTTCCTTTTTTCTCCCCTCCTTCCCTTCAAACATAAACTGGCATTAGCCAAAATGCAGTGTCTTGAGGAAGTATGTAAGTTAGGTACAAAGTTTTTATTACTAACTCTTGGCAATTTCATAATTAGGGTGTACCAGAATTAAGTGCATCTCTCATAATTAAATGGCTTGTTTGCCACATGTAATTAACATCTGCTTGTATCATTAGATGCCTTTGGCTGGGCTTGGGTGACTCCTGATAAGCACTTTGGGAGAGGAACATAGGGAAGGAAGGCATAGTGAAACACCATAAAAGATTTTTAACACAGGTTATATCTGAAATGTAAGAATCCCTCTATTTTAGTGGTGTAAAGACTCATTAAATTCAACCTCTTCATTTTACTGGTAGGTAAACTAGGGCCCAGAGAGAATACATGTTGATGTTAGTCATATAACTGTATGGTGGCAAAATCAAGACCACAGAATAGTCTTCTGACTCCACGCTGAGTCCCCTTGTATGATTGTGTACTTCTTTCCTACTCCCTAACTATCTGTCTACCCTTGCTGCAGTGACAGGCCACCTGTAATTACTTCCCACCAACACTCATGCTTTCCCAGAGGTCACCAGGTAACCATCCAAATGGTCTTTAGTATTTGTTTGTTGTTAACTTTTTATTTTATATTGCGATATAGTTGATCAACAATGTTTTGTTAATTTCAGATGTGCAGCAAAGTGATTCAGATATGCACATACGTGTATTTATTCTTTTTCAAATTATTTTCCCACTTAGGTCGTTACAGAATACTGAGCAGAGCTTCCTCTGTTATAGAGTGGGTCCTTGCTGATTATCTATTTTAAATATAGTAGTGTGCATGTTTAGTTTTTATACAGGGGAGTTGAAAGACTACTCACTTGAAAAATTCATTGGTTTTGCATTTTAAAGACATGGACATAAATTGTTTGGCTAGAATTGCTGGTTGGTTCCACATTCTCTTACAGGATTGCTAACTTGTTGGAGGCCTCCAAGGAATCAGACACAGGGAGAGACCTCCAGGTGATCAGAAAGAGATATTTTACATCAACACAATGTCTCTAAGTGCTTAGTCACGCAGTTGTGTCTGTCTCTTTGCGACACCATGGACTGGAGCCCACCAAACTCCTGTGTCCATAGCATTCTCCAGGCAAGAATACTAGAGGGGGTTGTCATTCCCTTCTCAAGGGGATCTTCCCAGGGCTCGAACCCGTGTCTCCTGCACTGCAGGCTGAATCTTTACTGGCTGAGCCACCAGGGAAATCTTGTTCATTAACACTCCCTCCTATTTGAGCAGTGATCTTAGCATCAAGAAATCCATGATCTTAGTATCTTATTTGAGAACACGTTATACTGCCAATTCTAACATTTCTTAGGAGGAAATGATGGCAAATATATGCACATTTTCAGGTAAAGAATAAATTTACTAAACAGATGTTGATTGCGTGAAATGTTTTGCAAACCCTGGAAGCAAGAGCTTTTCAGCACTTGGCATTCTGGAGCTGAGGTCTGCTTGTGCTCTTAATAAAACATGGATTGATTGCCCTGGAATCAAAAGAATGAAATTGCATCCAATATTTAGGTCAGAGAAGAAGGATTTGGTCTGGTTTTGTGTCTGGTATAACTGACATCACCCAAAATGTCTAGATCACCTAAAATCCTTGTCTCAGTGTGTGTATCGTAGAAGTACTCCCCACAGGAACTGCACATCTGAGATCCCCTTCCATGACTTATCCAGGGGCAAGGCCCCACCTTCATGGTGACTTCACATTCAGGCTTTTGGTTTTTCAGGTTGGTGAGTTCATGCTTCTCAAGGAATAAACAGAAACAGCCTCCTCAAAAGACACCAAAATTACTTCAATCAAATGGACCTGTCAGACCAGGTCAGTGGAATACTTGTACTTTTACATTATGTTTTTGTTTATAATAGCACTAGAATTTACCTGAAATCAACAAGAAATGTAAATGTTCTATGCATCAGACTGTATCTCCATTACAAGAAAAAAGGAAAACAGTATTTTAGCTAAATTCTTTGGAGCAACAGTTTTCTAAGTTATAGAGATGCCATGCTTACTTGATTTTTATATCTAAGTGTTAAGCAGATAATTAAGACAGAAGTGCTAAATGTGTATTTTCAAAAGCACTAGAACTATGACTTTTGGATATATACACAAGTTTAAGAACTATGATAAAAAAGACATATATGTATATGTATATACACATGACAAGCATGCATATTATTCAAAATCATTCATAAAGTCAGCATGGTTATTGCCTTTAACTAGTTCTAGGATAACTGTCAAAGAAGTCATTGGCTTCAACAGAAATCAAACTATTTGGGACCCAGATTTGTAAGTTTGCAGGAGATGGATTTCTGGGAGTCAGATGTGGCCCACCATGGCAAGGAGGCTCAAGATAGGAAGAAATTGATTAGTTTCCCATTTGAGGACTTTTATCTTTTCTGGGGAACCCAATTGTTCTCATTATAGGGGTACAAAGGAGTATTTTGGAAAGGATTAAACTGGCTTCCCAAATGGCACAGTGGTAAAGAATCCACCTGCCGATGCAGGAAATGTGGGTTCAATCCCTGGGTCCAGATCCCCTGGAGTAGGAAATGGCAACCCACTCCCATATTCTTGCCTGGAAAATTCCATGGACAGAAGAGCCTAGTGGGCTACAGTCCATGGGGTCACAAAGAGTCAGACATGACCAGGCATGCACGCATGGATCCACTTCCTTTTTCTTTCTTTTCATATCCTTTCTCTTTCCTTCTTTTTCCACTTTCCCCCTACTATTTCTCTCCACTTTTATCCCTCCCTCTCTCTTCTCTATCACTCCCATTAACCTCCCCCTCCCCTCCCTCACCCTCTTCTCTCATTGTTAAAGGCAGTCACGTATGTTATGTGTTCCATGTCAGAAACCAAGAGTTTTACTGACTCAAGTATTTTTCTTAAAAAAAAAAAAAAAAAGTTGCTTATTCTTATCCTACAGTATGATTTCTCTCAAATATATATAAGATCATGGGTACAATCTTAAGTTCTATATGATTCTACCCAAAGATATGACTTCTATCTTGGATCAGATTTTTAACTCTTGTTCTTCTGTAGGTATGACACCATTCTATTCATTCCCACATGCTACCTCACTCTGTGTTATCGAGCATAAATTCTATACAGAAAGAAAAGCCTGTGGTGTTGGTGAAATATAAACATGTCTTTGCTTCTTAACGTGGTAACATTCCCACCATTTGTTGTGCACTGTTCCCAGGCACCGTGTGAGGGCGTTTTATACACAATACCTCTTAATTCTCAGAAAGTCCCTCACTGTATAGAGGCTCAGAGGATCAAGGGACAACTTAAGCTGTACAACTTGTGAGTGGTAGATTCAGGATTAAAATTCAAGTTCTTCTGTAAGTCACTCAACTACTACACTTATAATATGTAAACCATGATGCCGCACAGAACAAAAAGCATTTAGTATCTCTCTTTGCGTCTGTGGGCTAAAAAAAATACTCCTCAAAGTGACTCAAGTTTCAGATGGCAGCCAGTTCTTGTAGTACAAAAAGAGGTACACTGTGTTACCTAATCCAAGAGAACAGAGTTCAGAAAAGCCTGTTACTTATTAGAGATGATGGAGAAAAGATGCACACAGATAAGAAAGAGCATATTCTGTGGTAATATAATTTGTAATCCTCCATTCTCTGTGCCCACTCTCCAGATGAGAAATTGTTCTGTAAAAGTAACGATGATGACAATAGTAATTATTTTTTATCATAATTACTTTTTTAGAAAAGGATTCCATACTTAAAATCATTATTCATTCTTCCTTAAAAGAATAATTCTGGATTTTAGAATATTCTTTACATAAAGAAACTTTAACATCCTTCTTTTAGATAACAGGATCTAAATGTAAATTTGGAGGCCATATAGAATTTTTTAATTAAGAGAATTACTTGGTGTTTTTGAATAATATTCCCTTTAAATATATGAGGGCCTGGAATAAGGGCAGTCAACAACAGCATCATCTAGAGTTTTCAGGACTCCAGACTGCAAGGCATAGAACACAAAGGGAAGATCTGAGCTTCTGTTTTCTTTTGATCTGTCAGTGACCTGACTATAATAGATCCACAGCTCCGTGATTTACTGAGTCTCAACTGCCAATCACATTTAAATAACAAACAAGAAGAACAAGCACAATGAGTGCAGGGAGCAGCTGAAGAAATAACTTCATTAGCTCCGAGACAAGTCTGATCAAGGATTCACTTTCCTTCTGATTCACCTCTGAAGTGAGTCTCAAAACTATGATTTCAGCAGTCATGGGGGCAGGTAGAAATTTTAGCGCGGAGAGTACAGTGTAGTTATGAATAATTATAGAGTTGCATGGCTTCGAAATAGTCTTGTGATATTGGGAATGACAACATCATTAATGAACTGTCAGATGAGCCTACTATTCATCAAGGGCCTCCTGGTGGATGAGATCCATTTTCCTAGTGAATCAGGACTAGCACACTAAAATGTACACTGAAACTCTGGTAGAAGCGTCTTGCAGAACTCAAAGAAAAAGACACAGTTAAGAAACTCAATGGGACAAAGGTTTAAAAATCTATAAAATAGGGAGATTTCTTTCTTATCCATTAGAAAATATGATACATAAAAGAAGGATTAAAAATAGATTGACTAATGATTATAGTTTTAAGATAGCAGACAGAAATAAACATGAAGATCATATAGTTATATTCAGTTTTTTAATAGCATACCAATAGTAGTAGCTTTATCAACTCATTAAAATTTTATTATAAATTGTCATCTAAAACATACATTTTTAAGAATATGAATTAAAACAGAAACTTCAATCACCCTTTAAGTAGACTGTGTTAAGTAAATTCTAAGATAGACTTTTGTTTGATTTATAGACCTTGGAATACTAGATGTATATGTGAATTTGTTGTATTTCTTTCTCTGCTATATACAAAGAAGAAGATAAGCAAAGTATAAAAAATACTTCAATGCTTATATTTATATTAGTAAAATTTTTGTAGCTGTAGAAAGTATTATTTTAAATCTATAACTAATTTTTTTAAATAAAAAATAAATGGTCTCCTTTTATTTGAGAAGGAAAAGGTATTGCTCAGCTGCACAGGGAAAGAAGTGATTCATTTTTAAGTGCAAATAAAAATACCTCTGCTGGATTCTATAAATTAGTTGCCATTGGAGTTAAGGACAAAGTGTGTAATTTATTAAGCATGTTTTGTGGCTAACTGAAATTAAATAGGACATATATGAATATATACATATTGAGAGTTCCTTGGACTGCAAGATCAAACCATTCAATTTCAAAGGAAATCAGTCCTGAATATTCTTTGGAAGGACTGATACTGAAGCTGAAACTCCAATACTTTGGCCACCTGATGTGAAGAACTGACTTACTTGAAAAGACCCTGATGCTGGGAAAGATTGAAGGCAGGGGAAGAACGTGATGACAGAGGACGAGATGGTTGGATGGCATCACCAACTCAAAGACATAAGTTTGAACAAGCTCTGTGAGTTGGTGATGGACAGGGAGGCCTGGCATGCTGCAGTCCATGGGGTCTCAAAATGTCGGACATGACAAAGCGACCGAACTGAACTAAACTGATTCCTAAAACTCCTTTAAAGCTAGCATGACCTAGGTTGCATTTTCCTAGCATTAACTCCACACATACACTCATGTTTTATTTTTAATGTCTTTATGATATCTCTGGTATCAGGAGCTTTTAATTTTGGTATAGTCATATTTACAATTTTTTTATTTTACAACTATTGTTTTTAATTAAGGAAGTTTTCCTATTTAATATGCTTGATCCTTTGTCCTAAATGTTCTCCCAATTTTTTCTCATGGAAGGGCTTATGTCTCCTTTTCTTGGGTCAAAGTAAGCTAAACCTTTTTTCAAATTTCTCTCTTACTCCCATCCTTTTTTTTCCACCTTCATCACACTTTCATATCTTAGTCTTCTCACCATTCAAACATGTCTCTAATCTATTTCTCTCACCAAGTATTCTTTCATTCTTCCAGTTAGAATTCTTCCTCTGACTTATTTTGTATTGTATTTAAAATGGTTGAGACAGTATTATGTTTGTTTTGTGTGTGACTTCTCTGAATAATTCCTGAGAACAGATCTATTAATCTTGATATCCCCAAAGAGTCTCATTTAATGCTTCAAAGAATAGGTTTTCTATTAATGTTTGTAAAGAGAAAGTGTGTGTTTAGTTTAGACAACTGAATACTCAGCTGGGACACAGTAATTATTTTCAAATACGCAAGCACTTGTCCTATGTTAAAGGAGTTAAACAGGCCATACATGGTTATGGATGGTTTCTAAGGACAATTGGATTTTTCTCAATATATAATAGAATGAACTCACAAAGGAGTGACTTGATTGTCTCCCAAACATATTCACACAGGAGCGATACATTAGTATTCTTTTTACACATGATAGGCCTCCTGAAAGAATAAATAAAATGGTATCCCTATTTGTATGCTTCATGAGTTTTCATTTTAGTCACTGACCTTTGACATTGGTCATCCTTCCCCCATCATTCCACTCTCTAGCTACACCTATCTACAGGAGCCATTTTACTTGTTTTTAAATATGATTTGCTTTCTATGTACAAAAAACTTCGGATAAATTTTTTATCACTCAATTTTTATTTTCAATTTTTAGAAAACTTTAGTTTCAATTTTTAGAAAACTTTAGAAGTTAAATCACTTCTTAGAGTTCAAGATTAGATGTATTCCAAAGTCAAATCTCATCAACAAAATTAAATAAATATGCATATTTGCAGGTAAATATACAAATGTTTAATATTTTATGTAGTTTTATTAAAATTGATTTATTTTGCAATATCTCCACAAATTTCCCTATGTAACTATCAATCACAGACACTCTAAGAGAAATACCACTTAAAATATTTAAAATAAAACAGTACAAAACAATCAAAAGTCCTGGGAATTTATAGTCCATCTTCTTTATATTTTTAATTAGGCTAGAAACTAAATAGCAGGAAACTAGTGCTTCAAAAATACCATGTGTATTGCCCAGAACACTAATAAAACCTTAGTGAATATGAAATAAAGCAAAATGAAAATCATTATTTTCTAATAGAAATTTGTTGCCTAACTATGTACCAGAACTGTTCTGACAATCAGAAAGTAAAAAATCAACAGGGGAGAATTTTAGAATCATGAACATAGATTTTTACTACTCATGAAGCATCTATAGAATATTTTGTCATTTTTCCAATAAGCAATGTTTGTGTTTCTGCTACCTCTGAGTTTCTCTTCTAGCGTTGAGAACAAAAACTGGCTGCCAGTCGATCCTTTGTGTTCCAGCTTCTTTGGAAGCGAAGATTTGCTGAAGATCTTCTGATTTTGAAGTCTAGTTGGACATTGCTGCTTGCACATTCTTATATTCAGGCAGTAGGAGGAAGGATGAAATAGCTCAACTCTGAATGTTTACAATGGTACTGTTTAGTCGCTAAATCTTGTCCGATTCTTTCGATGATTCTGTAGCCCACCAGACTCCTCTGTCCATGGGATTTTCCAGGCAGGAATACTGTAATGGGTTGCCATTTCCTTCTCCAGGGAATTTTCCCAACTCAGGGATCAAACTCACATCTCCTGCATTGGCAGGCGGGATCTTTACCACCGAGCCACTTGGGAAGCCCTAAGATGATGTTACGTTATAGCTTATTAGAAAGACGCTAGGTAGGCAAGCAGCAAAACTACTGATAAAAAAGCAAAACGATCTTGAAAGTGCTGGAATCACTAGTCAGACCAAGGAGACTCCACTTCAGCAGGAAAGGTCACAGACAGTCGCATTGGCAGACAAGCCACAGTGACAGCCCAAATCAGAAAGCTGTACTGCCCTGCATTTCATATGGAATCTTTTCAGAGTGTCCGGCATATTCAATCTCAGAAACCGTAACACTACCTTCAGGGTCAGCTTTCAACACAAAGGACATTAAGAGAGCAACAGAAAAAAAAGCTATCAGGGGGTACTGGTTGTGGTGAAAAAGTCCTGGAGTTATATCTGAGGTTAAAGGAATATGATTCTTGAGATACATGAAGTAATCAGCGGAATATTAAAGAGGGTGGCACCTCCACCTTGGGACAATTTCTAGCAGCTATAATTGCAATAAGTTGATCGGTAGCAATTCAGAGGTCTACAACCACCATATAAATACCTCAGAGGAGGGAATGAACTCGGTATAGAGCTCAGAGACCGGAAGTTTCTTGAAAAATAGCTCAGTGGGGGGCATCCCCTGTGCCAATTGTATGGACGTTGGCAATTTCTTATTAAATAGTTTTGGCGTTGGCAGCTGTTGCTGATATATCGTGATGGTGAGAAGCCACTGGGTATAAAGCCAAGATTTTGGTAGCCTCTGTACCCAAAACTACCCAGTCTGTAGTGGCTTAGGGGCTGGAAGCTCTCGGATAAGCAGTTAAGTTGCCCAAAGCATTTGAAGCCATTGCCAAGGGTCTGGCAAGCTTTAGATGCACATGGGCTGGGGGTGCAGCCATCAGATACATACCCCTTGGTTTCAGGGCACGGATTGCAGCTGGGGCTGGCTCCGACGTTGGTCGTTTCACGGGCACTGCAGGGTTGGCCCCCTGTTGGAGAGTTGCAGGGCACAGAGGTGTTTGATCGGTCACAACTGGTGGTGCAGGTCTTGGGCTCAGAACTGGGAGAGTCACAGCTTGGTACTTCCCCACAACTTTCTTGGTAGTTATGCAGCAGCCAGAGATTCCCGTGGTAGCTACTGGGTAGGCTGAGCCCAAACGTAGGGCTTACATCACTGGAGCAGAGAGCAACAGACGCAGTCACTGGGAAATAACAGTGAGTTCTGTAGGATATACCACTACAGTTCCCAGGATAGCCTAGAAAAGCCATGGAGCCTGAATGGATGTTCAGCGATGGCCGTGAAGATATGGCGAGCCTGTGGCTTCACGCCCTTTTATATCTTCCCTGGGGACTGTCTGCATCCTCCCCAGACTCTCTTCCTTCTCTCTGCCTGGGACAATAACATGGCAACATTTCATTAGTGTGATGTTTAGTGACAGCTGCCGATGTCTTCACACTCATATTAAAGCAAGTTTATTTTGATTCTTCAAAGTTATCTATAATCACCACGCTGACCATCACCCATCACTCATCATGTGCAGACGATAACTTTTGTGAATAGTGATTTCAGTGTTAACAAGTAAGATCTCAACAGTCAACCGGTGGTAAACAAGAGATCATGTGTCTATGGGCTTTTGCAACATGGTTGTTAAGGGGTTAATCAG
The DNA here is from genome assembly GCF_019320065.1 of Cervus canadensis. NCBI lineage: Eukaryota > Metazoa > Chordata > Mammalia > Artiodactyla > Cervidae > Cervus > Cervus canadensis. Next base: position 4,727,657 of record NC_057412.1, on the reverse strand, counting down.
GATCCAAGTGAAACAAAGAACCTGGACGTTTCATTTCCACTCTTTTAGCTACTGTAAAATACTGCCAGGACTTGATCTCATGCTCTAAAAGAAGCTGAATGCTTTGATTGTCTCCACATTGTTCCTCAAAAGAGAGCATAAGGCATTGAACTATTAAGAGAAGGACTTTCTCCCCCTAAATAAGTGTTATATTCTTCACTATGCCAGGCCATGTACTGGTGGCAACATTTCATCATTTGGAAAATTCCCTCTGTAAGATTCACAGCAATCGCAGTGAGACTTAGTGACCTAACATAAGGCCAAAAATGAACTTGTTCCCAGGGGTCAACTGTTGCTAAGTAACCAAGACTTCTGGAAGAACTCTTTCTTAAAGAGTTTCTATAATATGTAATATCAAAGAATGCCAGTTTCTCAAAATTGTACCTGCCTAATTGACTAAAATTATATATATATCCCATTGTCTCTGTTGTAAAACCCTGTTCCTGTCAGATGTATAATATTTCTTGACATTTCTCCCCAAGTAAATTTTACTTATTCTTGATTTTCTTTTCTTTTCACATAGTTTATTCCTCTGTTGAAGAATATAGTTATTTTTGGTCTATAACCACAAAAAGAAATGGCTATGCTTAATTTTTTTTTAATGGCCTGTACAGTTCTTATAGGCACTGTACATATTAAATAACACTTTTCACTCCTTATGGTGAAGGTTGAAGAAAAATTTTTGTAGTAGTTTAATTTAAAGAACTGGCACTTTGTTCTTAAAAATACAAGCTATAATTCACACTTATGGCCTCCACTGAATTGGAAATGGCAATGCATTTATTAACTGTAACAAGTTCAGACAAAAGACAAGACCAGCTTCTTCAGGTATGATAAGCTATAGGGCTAGTTTTTAAAAGACACTGTCCTCACAGTGGTTTAAAATCAGCTATATTTTTCAAATGCACATCAACTTAAAGTTACAGATATTCTCCACATTTTTAAAAAATCTGAGTATTCTCATAGTTCTTCTCAGCATTTATTCAATAAAGTGATGGATTTTATTCTATGGGGTAACTCTTTATTAAACATATTTTACTGTTTGTAGTGTCTTTAGGTGAAAGGGTCAGGATCAGGAAGCCATGTTTTCAGCAAATTGTTCATCTATAAAATGTCCTGGAGTTTTGCACAGAAATTTTCAGTCCTGAGACAGGCAAATAGGAACTAAAATCCACAAGGAGCTTGATGGCCTCCTTGTAAATGCTGGAGAGGGTGTGGAGAAAAAGGAACCCTCTGCACCGTTGGGAATGTAAATTAGTGCAGTCACTGTGGAGAACAGCCTGGAGTTTCCTTATAAAACTAAAAATAGGAGTACCACATGATCTAACAATCTTATGCCTACATATATCTGAAGAACTATTTCAAAAAGATACATTCCCCTCAATGTTCATAGCAACAATATTGACAATAACTAAGACATGGAAGCAACCTAAATGTCCATTAAGGGATGAAAGGATAAAGAAGATGTGGTGTATATATATGTACAATGGAATATTGCCCAGCCATAAAAAAGAATGAAACAATGCCATTTGCGGCAACATGGGTGAATCTAGAGATTTTCAGAGAAAGACAAAGATCATATGACATGGCTTATATGCGAATCTAAAAATGATACAAATGAACTTATTTACAAAACAGAAACAGACTCTGACATAGAAAACAAATTTATGGTTACCAAAGGGAAAGGCGGGGGAGGGATAAATTAGGAGTTTGGGATTAACATATACACACTACTATATACGGGTTTCCCTGGTGGCTCAGATGGTAAAGAATCTGCCTGCAATACAGGAGACCTGAGTTCAATCCCTGGGTAGGGAAGATCCCCGGGAGAAGGGAATGGCTACCCACATCAGTTCTCTTGTTTGGAGAATTCCATGGATGGAGGAGTCTGGCAGGCTATAGTCCATGGGATCCCAAAGAGTCGGACATGACTGGGTAACTAACAACAATAATCAACAAGGACGTACTAGGAACTATACACAACATCTCGTACCAACCTATACACAATGGAAAAGAATCTGAAAAAGAAAATGTGAAAAAACAAAGGCTTGAAAAAAAGTACACAAGGCAGTCATTGGTGATCTCTCCACTAAATTACTTGTTCCAAGTAATATACAGGAGAGTTTAGAGGTTGGTGGAGGTTGATTTCTGCCTCCCTTCATCATACCACGATTATCTTTAGTCTTTTTTTAGACTTTCTTGAAGCAAATTTGAGGGAAAACAAACAAACAAAGCATAGAATAACTCTGTCTGCTGTAAAGCCCACATACATACTCCCTTTCCAGCTTTCCATTAAACGGCAGAGTATTTTAAATTAATGTCACATACTCTAGTGTGAGTCCAACAATTAAATAATGTAGAACATCACTTAGCATAACTAATGTTCACAACATGAGGATTTATAACATTTAATTTTGGTACAATCATATTCTAAACAGTCAAATATTGAGGTTTGCAAAGGCAGTTAGCCCAACTGCTCTCACTGGCTTTTGTGTTTTACCTTCTTTTCCACTCATTGCACTCATAGGCGACCATCACTCACATTTCACTCACCGCATTCTGTAAACATTACCTCTACAGAACTGTCTTCTGCTCTCGACTCCATTTTAGCAAGAAACCAAGCAGTCAGGCAGTGGTTGTTTTCAACAGTAAGTAAGGACCGTTGTTGTTTGGGTGACATTATCCTCTGAGGGCTTCCGTGGTAGCTCAGCTGGTAAAGAATCTGCCTGCAGTGCAGGAGACCTGGGTTCGATCCCTGGGTTGGGAAGATCCCCTGGAGAAGGGAACAGTTACTCACTCCTCTGAAGGTTTTGGAGAACATACACATTTCTCCAGTTTCACTTAATTACCAAATGATCTTTCCTTCCATTAATTGTCCTATTTGTAATATTTTCTGCATATGGAAAACTGAATAGATCTCCCCAACCCCCACCCCCCTGTCCTGGGCCAATGCAGGAGAACCCCTGGAGTGGGAAATGGCAACCCATTCCAGTATTCTTTCCTGGAAAATCTCATGGATAGAGGAGCCTAGCAGGCTACAGTCCATGGGGTCACAAAGAGTCAGACACAACTGAGCACATACACAGGTACACACACACGCATTCCGGCACTCAAAGCCCACTTCCTAATCACCAGACCCTGTGAATGGTATGACAAAGGGGTTTTGAAGATGTGATTAACCTAACTGTCTTGAAATGGGTTATCTGGGTGAGCCTGAGATGATCACAGAAGTCCTTCTAAGAAGGAGGTAGTGGATGAGAAAGAGAAGAAAGTTATGACAGGAGCAGAGGCTGGAGTGATGCTGCCATAAGACAGGAAATGACAGCAAACTCAAGAAGGTAGAAGAGTCAGGGAATGGATTCCTTTTCAGAGACTTTAGGAGGAAATGGTCCTGTTGATGCCTTGACTTTAGTTTGGTGAAACTGATTTTGGACTTCTGGCCTCCAGAACTTTAAGAGAATATTATGTCAGAAAAATACAGGTATAATACATAGTCTTTATGTAGTGTGAGGAGTTTATGCTCTATCTGTGGCAAGGTTAAGATGCAGAGAATGAACTTTCTACCACCATAATTCAGAGAAATCCCCATGCCTTCTGAAAAAGAATAAACATACTCCCTTTATCTAATGAGGCAGCAAATTTTTTACAACTCATTAAAAAAGAGTAATGCAACTGTTTCTCAATTTTTCCAAAGGTTAGAAATCCTTTAGGGTAAACACAGAAGATCAGAGAAAGCTAAATTTTCCAGTAAATGGCCCTTAAAGAAAATAATGGTGGTCACCTTCAAGCCTTTTAGGTCATGATGAAATTTTATCTTCCTTTTTGCAAAATATGTATATAAGTGTGTCCTAATTTCACTTTCCAGAGCATTGTTAAATGACGCAACAATGATCCTGTGATCTGAAAAGCAAAATGTATGCAAATCTATGCTTACATAGCAATTAAGCTGTATTTATTGAGTCAAAATGATTCTTAAATTTAGCAGTGGTAAAATAAAATGGTGTAATCCAGCTACATTTATGTTGTTGGCTTCATAAATCATTAATGGTTTCCAAAAACTGAAGGGCAGATGTACAAAATAAAAAATTTAGGAGACAGATATAAAGGAAGATGGGCTTTCCCAGTGGCTCAATGGTAAAGAACCTGTCCAAAATGAATGAGCCACAGGAGATCTGGGTTCCATCTCTGCGTTGGGAAGATCCCCTGGAGAAGGAAATGGCAATCCACTCCAGTATTCTTGCCTGGAGAATCCCATGGACAAAAGAGTCTGGCGAGCTACAGTTCATAGGGTCACAAAGAGTCAGATACGACTGAAGTGACTGAGCACACACACGCATAAAGGAAGATAAACTATTTTTTTTTTCTAGCTTTCAAGGTCCTTGAAATATATTTAGCGTATGAGACATGGAAAAAGGGATGGGGGACAGACTACAACTAAGGGTCCAACGTGTGGTCTGCATGGCTATATTTTCTCTACATTTTTTATTTGAGGTACAGTAGATTTACTATATCATGTTAGTTTCAGGTGTATAGCAAAGTGATTCAGTTATATATACATATACATATATTATTTTTCAGATTCTTTTCCATTATAGGTTATTACAAGATACTGAATATAGTTCCTGGGCTATACAGTAAAACCTTATTGCTTATTTTATACATAGTAATGTGTATTTGTTAATTTCATACTCCTAATTTATCTCTCTTCCCCGCCTTTCCCCTTCGGTAACCATTTATATTGTTTTCTATGTCTGTTTGTCTGCTTCTATAAGTTCATGTTAATTGTTTTTTAGATTCCACATATAAGTGATGCCATGTGCTATTTGTCTTTCTCTGACTTACTTCACTTAGTGTGATACTCTCTAGGTCCATCCTTGTTGTTGCAAAAGGATATTTCATTCTCTTTATGACTAATATTCAACTGGACTTCCCAGGTGGCACAGTGGTTCAGAATCCACCTGCCAATGCAGGACACATATGCAGGAGACTTGGGTTTGATCCTTGAATCAGGAATGGATTCATTGCCTAGAGAAGGTAATGGCAACCCATTCCAGTATTCTTGCCTGGAAAATTTCATGGACAGAGGAGCCTGGCAGGCTACAGTTCATGGGGTCACAAAGAGTTGGACATGACTGAGTGCACGCGCGCGCGCACACACACACACACACACACACACACACACAATGAATTGACAGTTGATAAGAACTGGAGAGATGAGAACGAACGGGGAAAGAACCAGCTGCTCACAGAGCCTGTGACCACAGTTACGTGATGGAAGAGTGGTGTGAAGTTTCATAGGCTGTGGGCTCACGGCTGGATGGTTGGTAGCTGGAAAGTTTGTCACACGTCTCTGGGGAGTTGTCCAGAGGCCAGGTTTTGCTTCGGCTGGGCAAGTCAAGAGCATCACCACAGTTTACACCGGTGAAGTAGAGAGTAGTGGATGAGGTGATAGGAATATGGCAATACCTGCCAAGTGAACAGGAGCCGTAGTTTCCGGAACAGCGATTGTTGGATGACACAGCAGAATGTGAAGCAAAAATTTCAGATAAGCAGCAGAGAACAGCTTGTCTATGTTGATGTAACTGTATAAGACCAGACTGCTTATATACTTTGGTGGATATATATCATGATTCTTCTCCTCACCACATTTCATATCAGTTTGCATAATAATATCTCATTAATTCATTTTGCTGACTATGGAAATAACTTCCCACCCATCCATAAAATAAGTCCAGTTTGCATCTTCTAAATATCTGCTATCCTAGTCTCTACGCTGTTTATCAGGCTTGAGAATGTATGATGTAATCACCTGTGTATTTCATCTGCTTTGCTTCTGTTCCTACCCTTTAATAATGCATGGTTAGATGGAGTCCATCTGAATGGATGTTTATTCTAGTCATTATCCACAAAGAACAACCTAATTAGGAAGGCATAGTCTTCATCACTGACGAAGAGACTTAGTGCTACAACGCCTGATGTACTGAACTAGTTCCCAAATAGCAAATTTATTGGATTTGCCAGATGGAAAAACTCATATTTATTCTCTATTTTTTACTACTTATCTGAGAATCTAATTGGGTTATGCTGTTCTCTGTGTATTTGTCCTGACAGTCAATTTTATGCAAGATCTTAGAGTGCATTTTAAAGAGATCTACCCTGACCATGTGATGTTTTTTCATTACTTTAAAGCTGGCTTTCAAAGACTTGATGAGATGTATGTAATATTTCTACATGATAACATTGATGATATACTTGCTTTTACTAGTAAAAAGGCATTCATTTCTATTGGTGGCATTCAACTAAAAGGATAGACAATAAAGGCCATCAGATTGTACATCGGCATACCAGAATTGATGGATGTCTTCACCTGAGATAATTTACTAAGACACTTCAATCTTCATGCAATTAAATTGAGCAAGGATTAAGAAAATGTTTAACATCACAGGAAGAAAGATATCTGAAAAGTTCTTACTTGGGACATCACATAATAACTGATCTCTCTACCTCCCAAAATAAGAGCTAATCTTTACAGACATCCATTTCCTGGAGTTAGGATTTTAATAGATCAGAAATATGCCTTTTCAAGCTCTTTCACAGATGGTCAAAAATGATGCTGGGAATGAATAAAGGAGAGTAAAGTTTCCATGAAGTCACTTGGCATCAGAGTGCCATGGGTGACTCTTTTGATGGAAGTTCCCCATTTTGCAGCAGTCCCAGTTTCTTGTATAACCTTTCAGGTAAGAATGGGAGACCTTATACCCCCATGCCAGCATGCACAGAGAGGAGGGAGGCAGGTAGTAGGGTGGTTGGTGCAAGTACACATGATTTTAAAAAATATTTTAAACTTATTTTTTAACCTCATAAAAAACATGGCATTTTGTGCAGGTGGAATGTAAGATTTCTCTTCTGAATTTTTTGTTTCAGGTAGTAGAAGGAAAAATAGTTGACATCACACATGGGGCATTTTCAAAGTCAATGTATTGCATTCCTTCTCAAAGAAAGCATCAGATCACATTGGTGTCAGGCATGTGAATAGTAGAAAAAACCAGAATAGATTGGAATAATCAAAGGTTGAAAATTTGAGAATTTTCTTGACAATTTTCTCATTTCCTCCAAGAGTATTAAACCCTCCAGGTAAATAAAATCTCTCAAACTCTTACATGCTTCCAAAGAAGATTCCTTCCCTTACCTTGATTAGCCTCAATCGAAATAGCTTGTTGTGTGTGCCACACTGAAATTCCTCATGATCCAGTTCAAGATTCTCTTCACTTCTTTGGCTCTTTGTAAAGTTCAAAAATAAGTGATAGCCAACTAGTCTATAAAATCTCTTCTTTTACGTGTAGGCATGTTACATATGACTTTGAAAAATAAAATAAAATATTTTGGTTTTGCCCACAGTGAAAATAGATTTGGTTTTTATAGAACTGCTAATAAATGTATCTGATAACTGGAACACCATGGAGGCTAGAGTTATCAAGCTAAACATAATCTGGCCATTAATAATTAGTAGTTAAACTGTGAGTTAGAGGCAGAATATATTACTAAGGGAAATCTGGAATCATCAACTATTTATCACATCTTTATGCCAAACACAGGAGAGGCCAAATACACATACCTAGCTAACATGTGTCCTAATTCACTATTTTTAATTCCATCTGTAATTCTTCCCAATACAGAGACTTTGAGTTTATTATATCTCCATGTAGTTTCCTACCTCAATAGCCAAAGATAAAAATGAAAAAAAAACAAACAAAAAACTTTTGAAAAGTTATATATTTTTGTTAGAAATGGTTGCTTGAGGATATGATAAAATTAACACAAAATAAAGAACCTCTTGATGAGGGTAAAAGATAAGAGTGAAAAATCTGGCTTAAAACTCAGTATTCAAAACTCTAAGATCATGGCATCTGGCCTCATCATGTCATAGCTAATAGATAGGGGAAAAGTGAAAACAGGGGCAGAGTTTATTTTCTTGGGCTCCAAAATCACTGTGGACAGTGATTGCCGCCATGAAATAAAAAAACGCTTGCTCCTTGGAAAAAAAGCTATGGCAAACCTAAAGAGCATATTAAAAAGCAGAGGCATCACTTTGCTGATAAATGTCCATCTAGTCAAAGCTATGATTTTTCCAGTAGTCATGTACAGATGTGAGAGTTGGATCATAAAGAAAGCTAAGTGACAAAAAATTGATGCTTTCGAAATGTGGTGCTGGAGAAGACTCTTGAGACTCTTGAAAAAATAGAAAAGGTAGCTCCTGGATTGATAGCCATTAGTCAGCTAACTCAGAGGTTGACACCCAAAGGACTGAAACTTGAAAGACAGCAACTCAAGGTTGTCTGCAACATACTGCCTGGCAGGAACTGGAAACATGGGACTGGATAGAATGAAAGATATTTCCTTGATAGGATCTGAACACATCAGAAAAATTCAAACAACATCAGAAGGGATGCAGGCACTGTTCTCACAACTGGTTGGAAGGCAGCTCATGGTGTCACCACAGGCTCATATCAGTGGCTATGGAGTGTGTTGCTGCCCAGGCTCCTGTTAGGATCAGTTCAGTTCAGTTCAGTCACTCAGTTGTGTCCGACTCTTTGTGACCACATGGACCGCAGCACGCCAGGCCTCCCTATCCATCACCAACTCCCGGAATTTACTCAAACTCAAGTCCATTGAGTCGGTGATGCCGTCCAACCATCTCATCCTCTGTTGTCCCTTTCTCCTCCTGCCTTCAATCTTTCCCAGAATCAGGGTCTTTTCCAATGAGTCAGTTCTTCACATCAGGTGGCCAAAATATTGGAGTTTCAGCTTCAGTATCAGTCCTTCCAAAGAATATTCAGGACAGATTTCCTTTAGGACTGACTGGTTTGATCTCCTTGCAGTCCAAGGGACTCTCAAGAGTCTTCTCCAACACCACAGTTCAAAAGCATCAATTCTTCAATGTTCAGCTTTCTTTTTAGTCCAACTCTCACATTGATATATGACTACTGGAAAAACCATAGCTTTGACTAGATGGAACTTTGTCAGCAGAGTAATGTCTCTGTTTTTTAATATGCTGTCTAGTTTGGTCATAGATTTTCTTCCAAGGAACAAGCATCTTTTAATTTCATGGCTGCAGTCACCATCTGCAGTGATTTTGGAGCCGAAGAAAATAAAGTCTCTCACTGTTTCCACTGTTTCCCCATCTATTTGCCATGAAGTGATGGGACCAGATGCCATGACTTTAGTTTTCTGAATATTGAGTTTTAAGCCAACTTTTTCACTCTCCTCTTTCACTTTCAAGAGGCTCTTTAGTTCTTCTTCACTTTCTGCCATAAGGGTGGTATCATCTGCATATCTGAGATTATTGATATTTCTCCCTGCAATCTTGATTTCAGCTTGTGCTTCATCTAGCCCAGCGACTAGCATGATGTACTCTGCATATAACTTATATAAGTAGGGTGACAATATACAGCCTTGATATACTACTTTTCCGATTTGGAACCAGTCTATTGTTCCACGTACAGTTCTAACTGTTGCTTCTTGACCTGCATACCAATTTCTCAGGAGGCAGATCAGGTGGTCTGGTATTTCCATCTCTTGAAGAATTTTCCATAATTTGTGGTGATCCACACAGTCAAAGGCTTTGGCGTAGTCAATAATGCAGAAATAGATGTTTTTCTGGAACTCTCTTGCTTTTTCAATGATCCAACTGATGTTGGCAATTTGATCTCTGGTTTCTCTGCTTTTTCTAAATCCAGCTTGAATATCTGGAAGTTCATGATTCACGTACTGTTGAAGCCTCACTTGAAGAATTTTGAGCATTACTTTGCTAATGTGTGAGACGAGTGCAATTGTGTGGTGGTTTGAGCATTCTTTGGCATTGTCTTTCTTTGGGATTGGAATGAATACTGACCTTTTCCAGTCCTGTGGTCACTGCTGAGTTTTCCAAATTTGCTGACATATTGAGTGCAGTACTTTCACAGCATCATCTTTTAGGATTTGAAATAACTCAACTGGAATTCCATAATTTCCACTAACTTTTTTCATAGTGATGCTCCCTAAGACCCTCCTGACTTTTACTCAAGGATGTGGTTCTAGGTGAGTGATCATACCACAGTGATTATCTGGGTCATGAAGATCTTTTTTGTATAGTTCTTCTCTTTATTCTTGCCACCTCTTCTTAATATCTTCTGCTTCTGTTAGGTCCATATAATTTCTGTCTTTATTGTGCTCATCTTTTTTTTTTTTTAATTGTGCTCATCTTTGCATGAAATATTCCCTTGTTATCCCTGATTTTCTTGAAAAGATCTCTAGTCTTTCCCATTCTGTTATTTTCCTCTATTTCTTTGCACTGATCACTGAGGAAGGCTTTCTTAGCTCTCCTTGCTATTCATTGGAACTCAGCATTCAAATGGGTATATATTTCCTTTTCTACTTTGCCTGTATCTTCTCTTCTGTTCTCAGCTATTTGTAAGGCCTCCTCAGACAACCATTTTGCCTTTGGCATTTCTTTTTCTTGCGGATGATCTTGATCACAGCCTCTTGTACAATGTCACAAACCTCCATCCATAGTTCTTTAGGCACTCTATCAGATCTCATCTCTTGCGTCTATTTGTCACTTCCACTGTATAATCATAAGGGATTTGATTTAGGTCATACCAGAATGGTCTAGTGGTTTTCCCTACTTTCTTCAACTTAAATTTGAATTTGGCAATGAGGAGTTGATGATCTGAACCACAGTCAGCTCCTGGTCTTGTTTTTGCTGACTCTGTAGAGCTTCTTCGTCTTTGGCTGCAAAGAATATAATCAATCTTTGATTTTGTTATTGACCATCTGGTGATGTCCAAGTGTAGAGTCTTCTCTTGTGTTGTTGGAAGAGGGTGTTTGCTATGACCAGTGTGTTCTCTTGGCAGAACTCTGTTAGCCTTGACCTGTTTCATTCTGTACTCCAAGGCAAACTTTGCCTGTTACTCTAGGTATTTCTTTTTTCTTTTTTTTTTTTTATTAGTTGGAGGCTAATTACTTCACAACATTTCAGTGGGTTTTGTCATACATTGATATGAATCAGCCATAGAGTTACACGTATTCCCCATCCCGATTCTAGATTCCCTACGTTTGCATTCCAGTCCCCTATAATGAAAGGGACATCTTTTTGGGGTGTTAGTTCTAGAAGCTCTTGTAGGTCTTTACAGAATCGTTCAACTTCAGCTTCTTCAGCATTACTGGTCAGGGCATAGACTTGGATTACTGTGATATTGAATGGTTTTCCTTGGGAACAAGCAAAGATCACTCTGTTGTTTTTGAGATTGCATCCAAGTACTGCATTTCAGACTCTTTTGTGGACTATGATGGCTACTCCATTTCTTCTAAGGGATTCTTGCCCACAATAGTAGATATAATGGTCATCTGAGTTAAATTCACCCATTCCAGTCCATTTTAGTTCATTGATTCCTGAAATGTTGATGCCATCTCCTGTTTGACTGCTTCCAATTCACCATGATTCATGGACCTAACATTCCAGGTTCCTTTATTGCTCTTTACAGCATTGGTCTTTACTTTCATCACATCCACAACAGAATGTTGTTTTTGTTTTTGGTTTTTTTTGTTTTTTTGTTTTTTTTAGGGCCGCACTCTTTTATTTATTTTATTTTATTTATTTATTTATTTTTTTATTATGATTATTTTTTTTCTCCAGTGGGTTTTGTCATACATTGATATGAATCAGCCATGGATTTACATGTATTCCCAATCCCGATCCCCCCTCCCACCTCCCTCTCCACCCGATTCCTCTGGGTCTTCCCAGTGCACCAGGCCGGAGCACTTGTCTCATGCATCCCACCTGGGCTGGTGATCTGTTTCACCATAGATAGTATACATGCTGTTCTTTTGAAATATCCCACCCTCACTTCTCCCACAGAGTTCAAAAGTCTGTTCTGTATTCTGTGTCTCTTTTTCTGTTTTACATATAGGGTTATCGTTATCACCTTTCTAAATTCCATATATATGTGTTAGTATGCTGTAATGTTCTTTATCTTTCTGGCTTACTTCCAGAAAAATAAATGACCCAATCAAAAAATGGGCCAAAGAACTAAACAGACATTTCTCCAAAGAAGACATACAGATGGCTAACAAACACATGAAAAGATGCTCAACATCACTCATTATTAGAGAAATGCAAATCAAAACCACAATGAGGTACCATTACACGCCAGTCAGGATGGCTGCTATCCAAAAGTTTACAAGCAATAAATGCTGGAGAGGGTGTGGAGAAAAGGGAACCCTCTTACACTGTCGGTGGGAATGCAAACTAGTACAGCCGCTATGGAAAACAGTGTGGAGATTTCTTGAAAAACTGGAAATAGAACTGCCATATGACCCAGCAATCCCACTTCTGGGCATACACACTGAGGAAACCAGATCTGAAAGAGACACGTGCACCCCAATGTTCATCGCAGCACTGTTTAGAATGTTGTTTTTGATTTGGCTCTGTCTCTTCATTCTTTCTGAAGTTATTTCACCACTGATCTCCCATAGCATATTGGGCACGTACCGACCCGGGGAGTTTATCTTTCATGGTCATATCTTTTTGCCTTTTCATGCTGTTCATGGGGTTCTCAAGGCAAGAATACTGAAGTGGTTTGCCATTCCCTTCTCCAGTGGACCACATTTTATCAGAACTCTCCACCATGACCCATTCATCTTCTGTGGCCCTACATGGAATGGCTCATAGTTTCATTGAGTTAGATAAGGCTGTGGCCCATGTGATCAGTTTGGTTAGTTTTCTGTGTGATTGTAGTTTTCATTCTGTCTGCCCTCTGATGGAGAAGAATAAGAGGCTTATGGAATCTTCCTGATGGGAGAGACTGACTGAGGGGAAACTAGATCTTGTGCTGATGGACGGGGCCATGGTCAGTAAATCTTTAATCTAATTTTCTGTTGATGGGTGGGGCTGTGTTCCCTCACTGTTGTTTGACCTGAGGCCAAACTATGGTGAAGGTGATGAAGATAACGGCGGCCTCCTTCAAAAGGCCCCATGCAAGCACTGCTGCAGTGAGTGCCCTTGGCCCTGCAGCAGGCCACCATTGACCCACACCTCCACCAGAGACTCCTGGACACTGACTATTAGGGTCACAGGGGGCATTTCCAAACTCACCTTAATGGAGCAGAAAGCACTGGGTGAGGTGACAGGAACACGGCAGGAATCCCCAGGGGGAGTGAGAGCTATAGTTTGTGGAGCAGCAATTACTGTGAGACATAGTGGAGCTAGAAGGTCATGCCTTGCTTAAATTGCAAACAGGAAGTTGCTGAAGTGATTGTTTGCTGGACCTATTGCTTATCTATCTTGCTTGCTGGATGTTTGCTCTTTTAAAGCCCATCCTCCTGCTCATTCTTCAGAACCATTTCTATGGAATCTCATTGGAGTATTTTTAATGCCTGCCAAGCAGTCCTCTCACCAACTTATAAGATGTGTGTTAACTCTATCACAGCCTTCAGAGAACTATCATTCCAAAATCAATCTTGTCTTCTTTTCCAGTCTCTGTCAGAGCATAGGAATATAGAAGCAGTGTGTTTCTTTATTTGCTCATATGTCTTGACAATTCCTTGAAATTGTTGTTAAAACCTCACAAAAAGAGCCACAAATAGATAATAGAGAAAAATCATTTATGGACACTTTTGCTGTAAAATGAAAAAATACATATCTTATATACATATATACTTAATATCTTAATAATGTATTTTAGAAGTGATACACATTGAAAATTCTTAATTTGGGAATTGAAACTTACTTTGCATTCTTTCTAGACAAAACACATTCAAAATCTGATTCATTTTTCTGGGAAACTTGGCATGAATATCATATTCAGATGTTTCTTTCCTGGTGAAGAATGGTGATGTGGAAAGCTTTGACTATCTTTGTGAAGATCCACACACAGAGTCTATACATCACTGATCTTTCATTATCATAAAACTGAAAGTGTTAGCATACCAATTTTTAAGGTTGCTATATATAAAAAAAAAAGAGGTCATATATCTTCTTGGATGTTTATCTAAGTGAATTATAACATTTTAGTGTACATACAGAGTGTTTATGTTTGTAATTCAGTTAGTGCACAAATGCTGACTTATCTGGTGAAACTGAAACTCCAATACTGTGGCCATGTGATGTGAGGAGTGTACTCATTGGAAAAGATCCTGACGTTGGGAAAGATTGAGGGCAGGAGGAAAAGCGGGCAACAGAGGATGAGATGGTTGGATACCATCACCAACTCAATGGGCATGAGTTTGAGAAAGTTCTGGGAGATGGTAAAGAACAGAGAAGCCTGGTGTGCTGCCATCCATAGGGTTGCACAGAATTGAATCTGACTTAGCAACTGAACAACAATCTTCAATACACTACATTTGCAAGTTACTATGTAGCAAAATGTCACAAGTAACAAATAGAGCAGAAATATTACCTCTACCTTGGAGCCAAATAAAATAAAATAAAACAGAAATCATGATTCATAATCTACTCAACTGCCTTCTAAAATGGATTTATGTCAATTGGTTCTTTTGAGCACATTGATTGGCATAGATGTGAAAGTTTGGGAATAAGATCTGGAAGGGGTGGAATTTATTTTCATTGGAGATTAAGATTTTGTAGTTAGAATCAATTCAGGTAAGAGTGGTATGGGGAAACTAGAGCAGAGAAGCTGATATGGGAAAGGGATATGATGTATATAGTGTTAAATGACCCATCATTTGACCAATCTTCCCAGTGATATAATTGACTTATTTCTTTTGGAAAGTAGTGAAGGGCTGCACAGAGTTTCTGTTAATAGGTGAATGATTAGTGAATTGATGACAGCAGGAGCAGTAACAAGGCTATAATCCACAGGGAATTGTAGAAATAGCAGGTTGGTATATGACTTTCTTAAGCTATGGAAATGTCAAGTGTTAGCGTCAGTTGCTCAGTCATGTCCGACTCTTTGTGACCCCATGGACTAGCCCGCCAGACTTCTCTGTCCATGGAATTCTCCAGGCAAGGAATTCCATGGAATTCTCCACTCTCTGTCAATGGAGTGGGTTGCCATTTCCTTCTCCAGGGGATCTTCCAGACCCAGGGATCAAACCTCAGTCTCCTACATTGCAGGCAGATTCTTTACTGTTTGAACCACCAAGAAATGTCAAGGATTCAGGTCAGTTATAGCCTCATGTGAGAGAGAACAAAATTCAGCATATTATTATGGCTGTATCTGAATCTCATTTTATGAATTTGTAAACATAAGAGAGATCCCAATAAATCTCCATGTTCATTTTATTCAGTATTTTTTCTGCGTGTTTCATTCTGGACAGTTTCTGTTGCAATGTCTTGAAGTATATTAATGGTTTCTTTGGCAATGTCTAATCTGGTAATGTGTTTTCTATATCAAGCAATGTAGTTTTCATCTCTGTTTTGTTTGTATCTTTCATTTGTCTATCTAATAAGATCAATCTTTCCTCTAACTTCTGAAATGTATGAAGAAGAGGTATGCAAATCATTTTAAAGTGCCTGTCTAAAAATTCTAACATCTAGATCATTTGTGGGTTAGTTTTGATTGATCCATTTTTCTCCTTTACTTTAAATATTATTTTACTACTTTTTGAATGTCTGATGATTTTTGGTTGGGTGCTAGACACTGATTTAACTTCCTATGAGTTGCATATTTTTGTGTTATTATAAATACTCTTGGACTTTGTTCTGGGCCACAGTTAAGTTATGTGGAAGCAGTTTGATCTTTTTGAATCTTGCTTTTAAACACATGGGCATGGGACTAAACCAATGTTTAAGTTGCCCTAGCTCCATGGGAAAGTCCCTCCAAGTTCTTCACCAGTTTCCCACTCTGTCTAGTAATATCACAAACTATTCATAGTATTCTGTGGGCTCTCAATATTTCTCCTTCAGGTCTTTCAGGTGGAAGTTTGGCAATTTCATTATACAACAGGCTATTGAGATTTTTCTTTTGTCAAATAAGCTACTGTTCAATAACTTTCATTTTGGTAACATTTAGGTATCGTTCTAAAATACTTTATCCTATGTCTCTCATTTAGTTTTCATAACAGGTTTCAGAGGCAGGAAGGTTTGATTTACTCATCAAAACATAAATTTTAAAATCTATTCAATTTAGTTATGTCCCAGAATTACTAAGAAATGGAGCCCAGTCTACAAGCCAGCTCTTGTGATATCTACCCCAGCTTGAAAATGTTTGATTAGTTCTGTTTTCTTTTTAATTATGGTCAAAGACAAAAAAAAAATACTGTACTAGTTTTGAATGTTAAAAAGCACCATTGTAGCCTGAAAAATCAATGATGATAATATATTAATACTTTCCTAAGTGAGTCACCATGCATTGCTCTATCCACCCTCTACTAGTAAGAATAGGACAATTGATTATAGCTTATCTTATATTTTATTTCTCCAGAAATGAATCAAATCCAACAGTCTTCATGGTGAAAATCCTTCTTCTTAAGCTTTCAGCATACCACCAGACAGTATCCAAGCAAAGAAAAATTTAATATTTGTGTCAATTCAGTGATTCCATTTGTGATGAATAGACAGTAAGTGTAAATGCACCATCAGTAGGTATATTTCAATGTCTTCATGAGTTTTGAAAGCTATTACTTTATAAAGCACATGCTTTTCTGCTTTTTAGCTGATTATAAAAAAGATCAATACTTTACCAAAAGTCTAAATGAGACACTTGTGACATTTGCTCTGTACCAACTCATATAACTAATTAACCAATACTAGTGAATAAACCACTGAAAGCAGTTTAACCATCTGTACACATTAAACTTAGAGAAGGAAATGGAAACCCACTCCAGGATTCTTGCCTGGGAATTCCCATGGGCAGAGGAGCCTGGTGGGCCACAGTCTATAGGATCAGAGTCAGACACAACTTAGCGACTAAACAACAACACAATATATTTACTCCTCTGTCAAGTTGTATTCCTTTTATTTAGTCAAATTGTATTTGTATTTAAACTCCCAGAGTGTATACTTTTCAGTAATTGGTGCAATTAATATTTTTTAAATATCATTTAGAAAATCAGTATATTTCTCTCAATGAAGAAGAGTTGATGGAATTCCAACCCACATTAATTAATTATAAGGGACTTAAAAATGCATTTTACTGAACAATCATGACAGGTCTTCCACACCTAGACCAATCCACATGTAAATCTCCAGTCCAGAATATTGGAGTGGGTAGCCTTTCCCTTCTCCAGGGCATCTTCCCAACCCAGGGATTGAACCCAGGTCTCCTGCATTGCAGGCAGATTCTTTACTAACTGAGCTATCAGGGAAGCCCTAATATGTACTTAACAGGTCTTATGTTTTTAATTATAGGGGTTATTTGAAGACTCAATAACAAGATTACATAAGTTTAATTATTGGCATTCTTTAAGACCCCTGATTAGGTAGAATAAACTCCAAGTTTAAACTCCAAGTCCTCACTGAGAATCTGGGAATTATCACTGCATAAGGATTAATACAGATGTTCAAGCTGGTTAGGAAAGGCAGAGGAACCAGAGATCAAATTGCCAATATCTGCTTGATCATTGAAAAAGCTAGAGAGTTCCAGAAAAGCATCTATTTCTGCTTTATTGACTACGCCAAAGCATTCAACTGTGTGGATCACAATAAACTGTGGAAAATTCTGAAAGAGATGGGAATACCAGACCACCTGACCTGCCTCTTGAGAAACCTATATGCAGGTCGGGAAGCAACAGTTAGAACTGGACATGGACCAACAGACTGGTTCCCAGTACGAAAAGGAGTATGTCAAGGCTATATATTGTCACCTTGCTTGTTTAACTTATATGCAGAGTACATCATGAGAAATGCTGGGCTGGAAGAAGCACAAGCTGGAATCAAGATTGCTGGGAGAAATATCAATAACCTCAGATATGCAGATGACATCACCTTTATGGAAGAAAGTGAAGAAGAACTAAAGAGCCTCTTGATGAAAGTGAAAGAGGAGAGTGAAAAAGTTGGCCTAAAGCTTAACATTCAGAAAACTAAGATCATGCCATCTGGTCTCATTACCTCATGGGAAATAGATGGGGAGACAATGGAAACAGTGTCAGACTTTATTTTTGGGGGCTCCAAAATCACTGCAGATGGTGACTGCAGCCATGAAATTAAAAGATGCTTACTCCTTGGAAGGAAAGTTATGACCAACCTAGATAGCATATTAAAAAGCAGAGACATTACTTTGCCAACAAAGGTCCGTCTAGTCAAGGCTGTGGTTTTTCCAGTGGTCATGTATGGATGTGAGAGTTGGACTGTGAAGAAAGCTGAGCACCAAAAAATTGATGCTTTTGAACTATGGTGTTAGAGAAGACTGTTGAGAGTCCCTTGGACTGCAAGGAGATCCAACCAGTCCATCCTGAAGGAAATCAGTGCTGAATATTCATTGGAAGGACTGACGCTGGGGCTGAAACTCCAATACTTTGGCCACCTGATGTGAAGAACTGACTCACTAGAAAAGACCCTGATGCTGGGAAAGATTGAGGGCAGGAGGAGAAAGGGACAACAGAGGACGAGATGGTTGGATGGCATCACTGACTCAATGGACATGAGTTTGAGCAAGCTCTGGGAGTTGGTGACGGACAGGGAGGCCTGGTGTGCTGCAGTCCATGGGATTGCAAAGAGTCAGGCATGACCGAGCGACTGAACTTAACTGACTGATTACTGATTGTGCTTAACTAAAATTACTGAAAGATGAATGATACCAGGTGCTCCAGAGAGGACACAAACTTGAGAAATCATCAGATACCTAGATGGGAGGTCTAAAGTGACTGGACAATAATCTTAGTGGTTGGTCACTGTTATGTACCTACTCAGTGATATAACAAGAGGAATCACAGACCAAAAGGGAAGCTACTACCAGACATATACTTGAAGGGCTAGAATGTATAGAAGAGGTAGATCTGAGAGTAGCAGCTCTTAACCTTGGGAGAATGTGGGCATCCCTTGTAAATTGGTGGATGGCCTGAACTAGAGACACAGGAAGGAGCAGGAACAAAGTCAGTTCCTGCAGGTCTGTAAGCATGGCAGTCAATGGAAAGATATCAAGATATTTCACAGTTGCTGGGCCCTCATTTGGTTGGTCGGCAGCTGGTGAGCTGACCACAGGGCTCTTGGCAGTAGTCCAGGAGCTAGGTTGGCATCTATGGATTATGCAGAGGGCACCTTCACAGATCACTCTTCTAGAGCAGGGAACAATAGATAAGGAGAAAGGAGTAGGGCTGACTCTCAAAAGAGTAGGGACTATCATTTCCAGAGCAGTAGTTGTTGAAACACACGAAGTTAATAGAGTGGGTTTTAGAAGAGTAATAGGAACTTTCTCAAATGTGATTGTCCCCTTCTAAGTAAATTTTCTCTATACCCCTACTGCTTTCCAGTTATGACCAACCTAGGCAGCATATAAAAAGCAGAGACGTTACTTTGCCAACAAAGGTCTGTCTAGTCAAGGCTATGGTTTTTCCAGTAGTCATGTATGGATGTGAGAGTTGGACTATAAAGAAAGCTGAGCACCGATGAATTGATGCTTTTCAACTATTGTGCTGGAGCAGATTCTCGAGAATCCCTTGTACTGCAAGGAGATCCAACCAGCCAATCCTAAAGGAAATCAGTCCTGAATATTCATTGGAAGGACTGATGCTAAAGCTGAAACTCCAATACTTTGGCCACCTGATGCAAAGAACTGACTCATTTGAAAAGACCCTGATGCTGGGAAAGATTGAAGGCGGGAGGAGGAGGGGACGACAGAGGATGAGATGGTTGGATGGCATCGCTGACTCAATGGACATGTATTTGAGTAAATTCTGGGAGTTGATGATGGACAGGGAGGCCTGGTGTGCTGCAGTCCATGGGGTTGCAAAGAGTCAGACACGACTGAGCGATTAAACTGAACTAAACTGAATTGCTTTCCAACAGTTCCATACACATACTCATTCCTTGTTTTGCTCAGATTTTTTACCTGACAGTATTTTTTTTTTTGAACTTTTTTATTTTGTATTGGGGTAGAACTGGTTAACAGTGTCGTGATGGTTTCAGATGAACAGTGAAGAGACTCAGCCATCCTTGTACATGTTTCCTGTTTCCCTCAAACCCTGTCCCATCCAGACTGCCACATGACATGGACCAGAGACAGCATTTTGTTAATAATTGTTCAGATGCCAATGAAAATACTCTTCAACCTTCTCATGAAATTTTACTTGTATTTTTCAAACACTCCTGTTCCAGATGTTACCCTAATTCTGATTACTTCCAGAAAAGTGGGAGACTCATAAATCACTGACATGGAATTCCTTCTCCAGGATATGGTGCAAGAGGGGAGGGAGAATGAAATAAGAGTTTTTATCCTTAAGTTGTGGGTGCAAACACCAAAGAATGGGCTAGTGGCTCCCAAAGCAAGAATGCCTTCTTATCCTTGAAGTTTTCACAAGTCTGGTTGTCAGCAAAATGAGAAAAATATATGCTATGTGATGGAATTTTATAAATTAAACTCTTCAAAATGAACTATAACACTTATTCTAAAATGATATACAGATTACATTGTTGTCATTTAGTCACTCAGTCATGTATGACTCTTTATAACCACGTGGACTGTAGCCTCCCAGGCTCCTCTATCCATAAGATTTCCCAGGCAGGAATACTGGAGTGGGTTTCCATTTCCTTCTCCAGGAGATCTTCCTGACCCAGGGATCAAACCTGACTCTCTTGTATCTCCTGCATTCGCAGGTGCATTCTTTACTGCTAAACCACCAGGAGAGTCCATGCAGATTATATCCACATGTAAATTCCCCCATTAAAAAATTTAGCATGTAAAATTCAAATTGATTGGATTATTCACTGCCTGATGTAAGGTGGTTTCAAAACCTAAAAGATATTGCTAATATTTTCATAGATCTCCATGACAGCAAGGGAACTCAAAAAGATTTGGTTGGATGATGCTCATCTTTATGCTTTATCCTTGCTAGTGTATTATTTCATAAAAATATTCTAACCTACTCACATCTCAATATATTTTAAGAGCTTTTGCTACATGTTTCCAAATTCACACTTCTAATACAATGAGTGAATATCTGATTCACCAAAACCTCTGTACCATGGGAATTGCTACCAATATTTACTTTTGCCAATTTGATATGAAAATAATACTTGATTATTAATCTAATATGCATTTTAAATGACTGGTAAGGTTTTCTATTTTAGTATATTTTAATTGTTCAGCTTTCCAGTTTTTGAATCTTGACTGTTAATTTTACTATCATCTTTTAAGCATATTTCATAAGATGAGGCAGTATTCTATGAACCCAGAAAACAATAAGCCTCTAGAAAGGAGAATTTAGATTGTTCCTTTATCACCAAACAAAACTTGGCTTTTTGGGAAGGGAAAAAATAATGCAGATTTCCAGACCTATCACTTATAGGCTGATATTAAGAGACCTGTAATTGGACTCAAGAACCTGATTTATTTTGTAGATGTCTCTACAAAGCCTGGTTAGGGATCCATTGGACAAGAAAACCCCTTGGGTATCCACCAGTTATCAAAGTCACTGATTAGCTGTGCCTAGTAAAATAAAAACAATCTCATGGCATTTTAAAAGCTCTTAAGATAGACACTTTTCTCCATTGACAAGAGTTCATTGCCAGCAAAAGCTTGCATGCAACTTTCTGCAAGTTTTTTCTTTTCCAGAAAATACCTCTCACCACCAAACACATACCAAATTGCTTTGATTTTGGGTGGATAGGTTCAGAGTAAGAGGTCAGATTAAAGTCTTATTAGAGTTCTATTTCCAGATGCCAAAGCATTCACCTGGTAAATAAACTTCCTGTTTAGATGCAGAAGATTCAGTAGTATGGGCGGAGAAGGCAATGGCACCCCACCCTGGTACTCTTGCCTGGAAAATCCCCTGGATGGAGGAGCCTGGTGGGCTGCTGTCTATGGAGTCGCTGAGAGTTGGACACGACTGAGAGACTTCAGTTTCACTTTTCACTTTCATCCATTAGACAAGGAAATGGCAACCCACTCCCATGTTCTTGCCTGGAGAATCCCAGGGATGGGGGAGCCTGGTGGGCTGCCGTCTATGGGGTCGCACAGAGTCGGACACGACTGAAGCGACTTAGCAGCAGTAGTGTGGGTGCCCTGGCAAATAAATAGTAGTCTGTACCTAGAATAGTGCCCTTCATATAACAACTTAAAAACAGTTATTGAATGCGTGATATTGAATGAGTGCATTTGGAGATGCAATTATAAGCAAAGATATGAACTTGAGGAAGCAGTGACAGATTTTATTTTCTTTGGCTTCAAAATCACTGAGGATGGTGATCACCATCACCAAATTAAATGACACCTGATCCTTAGAAGGAAAGCTGTTACAAAACTAGATAGCAAATAATAAAGCAGAGACATCCCTTTGCTGACAAAGGTCCATATAATCAGAGCTATGGTTTTTCCTGTAGCCATGTACAGTTGTGAGAGTTGGACCATAAAGAAGGCTGAGTGCTGAAGAACTGATGCTTATGAATAGTGGTGCTGGAGAAGACTCTTGAGAGCCCCTTGGACAGACAGGAGATCCAACCAGTCCATCCTAAAGGAGATCAACCCTGAATATCCACTGGAAGGACTGATGCTAAAGCTGAAACTCCAATACTTTGGCCACCTGATGTGAAGAGCTGACTCATTGGAAAGACCCTGATGCTGGGAAAGACTGAAGGCAGGAGGAGAAGGGAGCCGCAGAGGATGAGATGGTTGGATGGCGTCACCGACTCAGTGGACATGAGTTTGAGCAAACTCCAGGAGATGGTGAAGGACAGGGTAGCCTGGCGTGCTGTTGTCCATGGGGTCACAGAGAGCTGGAAGCAACTTAGTGACTGAACAACAGCAACATGAAGTTTTATTTCACCAGCAGAGTTTCAGATTCTATACCTGGGCAACATTTTTTTCCCCTTTCAAGCCTTCCCTATCTTAGCCTTTTTTCTTTTCCACCCTCTCCACACACCACTAGAAAGGAAACAGAAGTGCTTGTGTGCTGCCCTGCTTTATCCTGATAATAAATAGAGTAATAGAGAATGGGTTTTTCTACAAAAAACAGGATGTCAAGTATGCTTTAAAATATAGCAGTCTTTTCACCCTGCTATCGAGACAGTTCTATAATCAATTTATAAATTTGTATTACAAGTATGTCTTGCAGGCCATGATCACCCCGAGATGCAGCTCTTGTTGAAATGACAATACCAGATATTTATCAGCTAGTAAGAATTTCACAAAGAAAATGGAAAATACACTTCTATTTTAATGGAGAATGAGGGCTCATCAATTCAGCTGCTCTTTGCACAAACAAGAATAGGCAATCTGTTATGTGTGGGCCACATAATATTTCCTTGTGTGGTCTTTCTTTTCTACTGTGTAGTTATATCTGACTATGGTCTATTTATTTTGGTAACCAGAGATGGTTTGTACCCATATATGGAATTAAAAAGAGTGGAAAGGTGTAGAGGCTTCAAAATATTTTTTGTATCCTCTCAATTTGCCTTTGAAACCATTGACCTTAAGTGCCTAGAAAAAAACAAATTGTTCCTCTGAAAGTTCTATGCTGACTGCCTTATTAAGTAAACTCAATTTCTTTGAATCATAGGAAAAAATATTTTAACACTTTCAATAAAGTTCTGGTTTAAATTCAGAAGTGAATCTAGCCTATGGTCGATTCTGCTCATTTAAATATGTTCTATAGTGCAATCCTTATAATTCTTCAATTCATTCTAAAAATCACCAAAAGATGCAAATGTTCTAAGAATAAAATATATTATTTTGAGTTTATTTCCACCCCCCCACCCAGAGAATAGTAATGCATCTGGACTTTAGATAAGAAAATAAGGCAATTGTACAGGAAATACAAATAAAACACCTGTGATCCAGTGCTTACTATAAGTTAGGAAACTTTACAAATTCATGTCTAAAATCAGCTGATTAGAGTCAAACAAATGTTTAAAACATGATAACCAAGACTTGTGCATATGAAAGTATGAAGTCCCATAATGCCATGATTTAATTTTCTATTGCTTTAAATTTCATGTGGGCCTATTTCCTAGGATCATATGAATGTAACAGTTTCTGTTCAAAAAATGTGTTACATTTTGCTAAATAATTTGGTTTACATGTTGTGATAGAGCTGATCAGCATGGCTGTAATTAAGAAAACAAAACATCATTTGTTCAATATTGCACAGGTAAAGTTTTAAAAGCTTGGCAGTATTGTAAGTTCTGCAATAAGGCATTAAATAATAATATGATGTTTACTATTAAGTTTCATTTACATGAATTTACATGGGACTTTAAGAAATTTTCTTGAATTGAAGCAAGACTCTACAGTCTTTGCCACCCCCGCCTCCCCCGCCACACACACACACAATGTTCACTGCCTGACTTTTGTTTGTGGAAAATTTTAGTCAAAGAATAAGTTTAATCATAGACTTGAGAAATATAGAAGCAAAGAAAGACAGTCAAAGGAGACTAAATAATAATAATGTAGTCATTAAGCATAGTTGGTGATGGATAGGGAGGCCAGGCATGCTGCAGTCCATGGGGTCACAAAGAGGCAGACACGACTGAACGACTGAACTAACTAACTAAGCATAGTCAAGGGCCTTTAGTTCCTTCTCAAGGGCTCTAGATGATATTCTGAGCCATATCCTGGGAGCTGTCTTGTAGACACTGAAACACCAGGCGGAAACGTTAACTGCACCATGACCGGACTGTACCCGGACTTGCGCTCTGCCTGCTGTGCCCAGTCACCTCAGTCGTGTCCAACTCTCCACAACCCCGTGGACTGCAGTCTGCCAGGCGCCTCCATCCATGGGATTTCCCTGGCAAGAGTACTGGACTGGGTGGTCATGCCCTTCTCCAGGGCATCTTCCGGACCCAGGGATGGAACCGGCATCTCCTTCATTGCAGACA
The DNA here is from genome assembly GCF_019320065.1 of Cervus canadensis. Lineage (NCBI taxonomy): Eukaryota > Metazoa > Chordata > Mammalia > Artiodactyla > Cervidae > Cervus > Cervus canadensis. Next base: position 4,702,651 of record NC_057412.1, on the reverse strand, counting down.
GATTCTTTGCCTCTGAGCCACCCAGGAAATCCAGGACATGAACTGCCACAATTCTGAGAATTGGCCGCAAAGAAAATGGGAACAAGTGGGCCCTAGAACTGAAGATTAACTGTACCTAAAGCAACCAAGATGATGCTGGTCAGACCACTGACAACCAATGGGAAGATGACTGTTAGAGATGACTGTGCTGTTTCTGCATGTAGCCCTGTTCCCGCACTCTGTCTATAAAATCCCTCACCCCCCACTTGTCAGGGATGGGGGGATAGTTGGCGTTTGTACAGATGTCCTTACCCTCCCCATTGGGCTGCTGGCATTTGAAACAAAGCAAGCTTTCCTTTCCACCAATCTGGCCTGTTAACTGGCTTTTGAGCAGCAGGCAGCCAGACCACACACATACCCTTTTGGTAACATTCTGAGTAGGATTACATTTTTGAGGATCACAGAGTTTAATGATCCAATGATTAGATTTGTTGTCGTTGTTGTTTAGTCGTTAAGTTCTGTCTGACTCTTGCAACCCCATCGACTCTAGCCCGTCAGGCTCCTCTGTCCATGGGAATTCTCAGACAAGAATACAGGAGTGGGTTGCCATTTCCTCCTCCAGGGGATCTTCCTGACTCATGGATCAAACCTGGGTCTCCTGCTTGGGAGCTGAATTTTTCACCCCTGGGCCACCTGGGAAGCTCAATGACTAGATTAAATTACTATATACGGTTTGTTTGTATTAGTTCTCTAACGCTGAAAAATTCCAGCTGATTGACTAATCTATATACCATGATGGGAAAGTGAAAGTCACTCAGACGTGTCCAACTCCTTGCAACCCCATGGACTACACAGTCCCTGGAATTCTCTAGGTCAGAATACTACTGGAGTGGGTAATCTTTCCCTTCTCCAGGGTATCTTTGCAACCCAGGAATTGAACTGGGGTCTCCTGCATTGCAGGCAGATTCTTTACCAACTGAACTATATACTGTACCACATGTTCAATTTGCAGCATTGCTTTTTCACTGGAATTAAATGAGGAACTTTTATCAAAGTGACGTGTTTGACACGGTGCTGTCTATACAGAAGTGTTGTTCCTTGTCAGCCCTGTGGGTGTATGACCTTGGAAGAGATCCTGTAAGTTCATCCTACAGCCTCTCACTAGCAGCTTTTTTTTTTTTTTTCACATGTGACACATTATATGCATTCCTCATGGGCAGTAAACTGCCTTCTCATGACATCCTGGAGGTCCAGATGTCACATAAAGGGCACTCGCCCATTTGGAAAAGGTCACTATTTTCCACAGTATGAAAATATTACTGTATGCATAGGACATGGAAGCTTTCCCTAATCTACAGGATTACTCCTAATGAATTGCATTTTAAAAGGGCATTGCTAGACACCTCAGAGGACAAATAACCTCACGTATTTTGTAAGCAGATGTTTAGTTTTCGTTTTTAGATATTTCCAAGCCCAAGCTACTAATAGATAAGTAGGAGGTAAAGCAACCTGCTTTTCTCTCAATGTACAACCCAAACATTGAGAATCTATATGAGTGCAAGTTCAGTGCCTCAGTCACGTCCAACTCTTTGCAGCCCCATGGACTGTAGCCCACCAGGCTCCTCTGTCTATGGAATTCTCCAGACAAGAATACTGAAGTGGGTTGCCATTTCCTTCTTCGGGGGATCTTCCTGGCCCAGAGATCAACCCAGCACCTCCTGCGTCTCCTACATTGGCAGCTGGATTCACCTGGGAAGCTTGAGAATCTATTTTGCTGTGGTTCAGTTGCTGAGTCATGTCTGACTCTTTGCTATCTCATGGCCTGCAGCATGCCAGCTTCCCTGTCCCCCATTGTCCCCCAGCATTCACCAAGCTCATGTCCATTGAATTGGTGATGCCATCCAACCATTTCAACTTCTGCTGCCCCCTTCTCCTTTTGCCTTCAATCTTTCCCAACATCAGGGTCTTTTCCAACGAGTTGGCTCTTTGCATCAGGTGACCAAAGTGTTGGAGTTTCAGCTTCATCATGAGCATCCAGGGTTGATTTCCCAATCTATATACACAACAACAACAAAAAAAAAAATAGAAAAAAGATCATGGTGAACATATTAGTGATAATGACATGAGAAATGACCAAAGAGTGCATAAAAATATGCTTAGCAATTTTCTATACAAAAATGTAATGCATACAGTAAAAAAACAGCAAAACTATTAAGTGATTTGAGAGACGAAAAGTCCTTGAAAAATATAAAGGAAATATTTAAGTACTGTCATGGTAAATATATCAGAAAAGTTACAAAATTAAGAACATTTTCTTTTAAGTATTTGTTTTGAAGTTTACAATTAGGGTTACTTTGACGTCTCAAAAGATATTTTTGTAGTTTTTTAACCTTCAAAAGATGAGCAAATGTTTGTTAAGATATTGGTTAAGTAGCTTTCTACTGAAGATCAATAACTACAATAGTCACATTTGGAAGATAATGAACATTGTGAGGGAAAAATCACTACATTTCCTTACTTGGCTATGAATAGCACTTCCTTATCTTGTACTGTGATCTCAGATTTGCTATGCTTCTTGTTTCTATTGGTTTGAGAGTTCTCTGTGTTTATGTGAAGTTGCTTCAGTTGTGTCTGACTCTCTATAACCCTATGGACTTAACTGTCATGATCTTTGTAGACCGGGACCTGGGGACTGAAGTCAACGAGAAGAGGGATTCAGGGGACCTAAGTCTCGAGTGAAACAAGGGTGCTTTATTTGCAGAAATGCATGTTTATTTATCTTCATACAAGGCAGCTCTAGGCAGTAAAAAAACTGAGCAAAAACAAAGCCAAGCAAATAACAATCTTCAAAGGGCCAGAAAGCATTCCATACCCTGCGTAAGCGAGGCATAACTGAATAGATTACATTTAAGTAAGGTCACTGAAGGGAGTCACTGAAAGGAATCCAAGCAGGTGCCCTTTCTTATAATCTCAGTCCTGAGAACTGCGTGCAGCTCTTTTCATTCCTGTTTTCCAGGAACTGATAAGGAATAGAGAGTCCTTGAGAAAAAGCAGACAAAAGGAGGACATATTTGGATCCCTTAAAGTAAAACGTCCCCTGACACTTAACCTCCCAGACTCCTCTGTCCATGGCAAGAATATTGGAGTGGGTTGCCATATGGCCTCGTTATCTGTTCTTCTGTCACATAATACTCCAAGGGAGTAATCTGAAAATTCAAGACCTTCCATTCTATGTTTCTCCAGCTGGTGAAATAAAAGCATGAATGGAAGCAATGGGCGATGTTAGAGCCTCTAGAGGAGAATATGGTTGCTTGTTCCTGCACAACTGCTGACCTTTCATAAGCAACTTCTCACCAGACTTCCTGCTTCTCTTCCTCAGAAGTGTGAACCTCACAAAATCTTAAGTCAAACCGAGAGCTACACCAATGAAACATTAAATTAATGACTGACTAACAAGTACTAAAATTTATGGCTACAAGTTATTTTTAAAGATCATCTTCCTGGATATGAAAGCAATCTAAATGTCCATCAGTAAACATGTCCATGGGTAAACATGTGGTACATATATATATAAAATGGAATGTTACTCAGTCATAAAAAAGAATGAAATAATGCCACTTGCAGCGACATGGATGGACCTAGAAATTGCCACACTGACTGAGGTCAAACAGAGGACAGATATGTGACATCACTTGTATGTGGGATCTAAACAAATGGTACAAATGAACTTATTACAAAATAGAAATAGGGTCACAGAGATAGAAGAGAAACTTATAGTTACCAGTGAAGGGGGTAGAAATTGGGATTGACGTATACACACTACTATATATAAAATAGATAATGAATAAGGACCTATCACATAACACAGGGAATAATACTCAACCTCTTTAGTGATCTATATCAGAAAATAATCTGAAAAAAAAAAAGACTGGATATATGTATATGTATGACATATTCACTTTTCTGTATAGCAGAAGCTAACACACTTTAAATCAGCTCTACTCCAGTAAAATTAATTTAAAAAATACTCTTGTGAGAGAATCATTCTTTCTTATGTAATACGAGCCACTTTGAATCTTACTGTCTCTACAAGAGGCTATGACTCATGACAAGTATAGGGGAAATATTCATCTCGAGTTGGACACCCATCTGGCTGTATTTACTCTGTTCTTGGAAAACGACCAATGCTTGCTAAATACATTTTAAATGTACCTGAGATACTTGATGACCCTGTTGTTGGCAAGAGTGTCTGATACATTAAATATATTGGTCAATTCTGACACTGCTCTCAGCTCACTCAACCCTCCTTTCACACCACTCTCCTCTTGTTCTGAAAACTCTCCAGGTTTGTGCCTTTGATCTTGTTCTCCCTGCCTAAAACACACCTGCTTCAGTTTATCACAGGATGCTCTCCCCCTAATCCTTCTAGTTACAATTCACAGGTCATTCTTTAAACGACAAAATGCCTCTGACCTTGTTGAAAGTAGCTATCATCTCCTCCTGTATACTTTTCAGTCCCTTTATATTACCTTACACACTCTAATAGCACTGCATCTTTGTCAGTGTTTATTCTTTATTTTCTATTATTCCCCCAGATAATGTGTACTTCCATAAAGGAAGGGATAATATCTGTCTTGCTTATCACCATGTCTCCATCACTCTTCACAGAAATTGACACATAGTGGAGGTGCTGGCTCCATTGCTAAGTCTTATGCAACTCTTGTGACCTCATGGACTGTAGCCCGCCAGGCTCCTCTGTCCATGTGATTTCCCAGGCAGGAATACAGGAGTGAATTGCATGCCCTCCTCCAGGGGATCATCCCAAGCCAGGGATCAAACCTGCATCTTCTGCATTGCAGGCAGATTCTTTGCCGCTTAGCAACCAGGGAAGGCCCCTTGACACATAATATGGAATCCTACTTATTTACTGAATGACTATGCACACTAAAATAACTACAAATTATGCAGATATATTAAGCAAATGATACACTAAAATATTTATTGGGTTGTAAATCTGAAACAGGTTTATTTTAATTTGAATTGATTTTTTTTTAAGAATTTCAAGGAATCTACAAAAAAAAAAGCAAGAGACTGGTTTAATAATTTAAATGATGAAGGGGACAATTATTAAGTAGTCATGCTACTATAAACATTTCTTTTAGATTAATTAAGACTAAGGAAAATCAAAGAGCTTTTTTCTCCAACATTCATCCTTTCTTTATGAGGTGCTGAGCTTCTAACATATATAATTTCCTTTCCCTAAAAAAATACTTTTAACATTTCTTGTGGAGGTGGTCTCTTGGCAATGGATTCCCCAGATTTTGTCTGAGAAAATCTTTATTCTTCTTCACTCACAAGTGAAGGATAATTTTACTGCATAGAGGATTCTTGGTTTGTGGGATTGTTTTGGTTTCTTTCAACATTTTAAATATTCCAGTCCACTCTCTTCTTGTCTGTATGATTGCTGATAGCCTTGCATTTCTTTTCCTATTTCCTATATAGATAATGTTCTTTTTCATCTGTTTTTTGTCCCCAAGATTTTACATTGTCTTTGTTTTCCTGAAGTTTGAATATGACATGAGTAGGTATAATGCTTGTTTTGTTTTGGTTTAGTTTTTAATCCTGTTTGGTGTTCTCCAAACTTTCTAAATCAGTGATTTGATATTGTCATTAAATTTGAAAGTTCTTAGTCACTATTACTTCAATTATTTCTTCTACTCCTTTTTTTTTTCCTTCTTTAAGTACTCCAATTACAAATATGTTGTTGTTGCTCAGTCGCTAAGTCTTGCCTGCCTTCGCAACCCGATGGACTGCAGCACACCAGGTCTCCCTGTCCCTAACCATCTCCTGGAGTTCGCCCTAGTCCATGTCCCTTGAATCAGTGATGCATTTCACCCATCTTGTCCTCTGCTGCCCTCTTCTCTTTTTGCCTTCACTCTTTCCCAGCATCAGGGTCTTTTCCAGTGAGTCAGTTCTTCGTATCAGGTGGCCAAAGTATTAGAGCTTCAGCTTCAGTCCTTCCAATAAATGTTCAGGGTTGATTTCCCTTCTGTTTTGACATTATCCCTCAGTTTTTAGATGCTCTGTTCTGTGTTCTACTTTTTTCCCTCTTTGCACTTCAGTGCAAAGTTTCTATTGACCTATATTCACATTCATTGATTTTTTCTTGGCCATGTCTTGTCTACTAATGAAAAAATCAGAGGCATTCTTCATTTCTGTTATAATAGCTTTGATTTCTAGTATTTTTATTCTTTCTTCAAATTTCTATCTCTGTGTTAACATTAGCCATTTTTTGTATGTTGTCTACTTTTTCCATTAAAGCTCTGAATCTAATCATCAGAGGTATTTTTAGTTTCTTATCTGATGATTCTAATACCTACATCACATCTGAATCTGACTTTGATGCTTATTTGTTCTCCAGAGACCATTTTTTTTATCATCTTCCAATGTACCTCATAATTTTGTTGAAACTTAGATGTGTACAGAATGATAAGAACTGAGGTAAACAGACCGTCAGGGTGAGGTTTGCAGCTAATTTGGCTAAGAGCTGGGCTGTTGTTTGACATTTGCTGTGCTGTAGTTCTGGGCTTCCCAGGTGGCTCTGTAGGTAAGGAATTCACCTGCAGTGCAGGAGACCCAGGAGGCACAGCTTTGATCCTGGGTGGGAAGATCCCATGGAGAAGGGCGTGGCAACTGACTCCCAGTATTCCTGCCTAGAGAATTCCATTTGACAGAGGTGCCTGGTAGGCTACAGTCCATAAGGTTGCAGAGTCAGATATGCATGCATGTATAGTCGTTACAGGTACCAAAGCCTTCAGATTTCTCTAGTATCTTTTTTTCCCCCTCTTTTTGGTTTTGGACTGTCTTATGGCCTCCACCTTAGAGAGAAGCTGCACACCTCTTCCAGTTGTGATCCTATTATTAAGCTGGAGCTCCGTAGGTATGGTGGTGAAGTGTAGGAGAGAAGAAGCTTTCTATAGCCTTATAATTAAATCCCAACCGTTTAGTGGACCAGTGACCCTAAGCTTCTCATTCACAAGTGTTTCTTAGTTTCTGAGTCTCTTCTCCACCATTTAGCTTAAATAGGAAAGTTAGCGGATGGGCTAGAGAGAGAGAAGTATTCTTTCTTTGGGTTGGGTAAGGCTCTGGTAAAGTTCCCCCCCACCACCACCCTTGGAGAATGGGGATTTATAATGGAAGAAGTGGCATTATCTATGTTTCACTAGGATTAAGCCTCCCCTTCTCCTGGCGTGGCTGTGAGGAAAACTTATAGCTCTTCATCAGGACAACCTGGTGGGGTTCCTGGAGGTAAAAGTGATGAAGTGTGAGGCATTATTAAATCGGTCTGCAGGAGGTTCTCATCCTCATGCTAGCTCATATTCAACCCCAAAGAAGTCCTCAGAATTCTTGAATTCCTACAAAAGTATGGTTTCAGGCAAACAGGATTTAGGTATGATTCTCTAGACGCACTAGATTCTCTTCCTCCAAATTTTGAGGGGGCAGTTTGCCTTCAAATTCAGCTCTCTGATGGTTTCAGGAAAACACACCGATTTTCAAGTTGTCCAACTTTTTCTTGTTTTAGACCAAAGTGGTGATTTCCAAGCTCTTTACATGTTGAAGCTGAAAATGAAAGTCCATGCTTTCCTTCAGAGTCACTCCCAGTGGCTTCACCTTCTCCAGTTTCTAGAAAATGTTACTAGGAAAAATTATATCTCTGTGGAGAAGGAAGAAATACTCTTTATATTGAAGTGATTTTTCAGAATTAGGCTTTGAGTAAAGACTCAGATTCCAAAATCTTAGCTCAAAATGTCTGAACAATCTGTTAGAGTAACCCTGAATTTTTTTCCTTTATGCTTGCTGCTTTAGGGTCTAACCTGGTTGTTATTCAAGTTTAAATGCTTCATTGTCTCCAATCTATCTTAGGCAAGATAAAGAACAAGATAATTCTGTCTGATTTTGAACTCCAAAGATAATACTTCATGATTGGTTACAGTGGAGACCCAACATGCTTCCTTGATTAGCGTTCACTAAAGAAGGGCAATATGTGCTATCTGAGTTCATGGTTTGACAGAAGGTAGGCAGTCCTCTGATATCCAGTTTGAACAAAATTATATCCACAGGGTTAATCACAATCAGCACATTGGTGCTTATGTATTAATAATTAAAAAAATTGTTCTGAAAAAATAAAGACCTCAAACATTTATCTTCCATTTATTTAAGCCACAGGAAATACACCTGTGAAGCTAGAAGTCAGTAAATAACAACTAATAGGTGGCTCAATGGTAAAAAATCTGCCTGCCAATACAGGAGATGTGGGTTCCATCATGGGCCCAGTCCCTGGTTTGGGAGGATTCCCTGGAGGAGGAAATGGCAATCCACTCCATTATTCTTGCCTGGAAAATCCCATGGACAGAAGAGCCTGGCAGGACTACACTCCCTGGGTCACAAAAGAGTTGGGCACAACTTCAGTTCAGTTCAGTTCGGTCGCTCAGTCGTGTCCGACTTTTTGCGACCCCATGAACTGCAGCATGCCAGGCCTCCCTGTCCATCACCAACTCCCAGAGTTTACCCAAACTTATGTCCATTGACTTGGTGATGCCATCCAACCATCTCATCCTCTGTTGTCCCCTTCTCCTCCCGCCTTCGATCTTTCCCAGCATCAGGGTCTTTTCAAATGAGTCAGCTCTTCACATCAGGTGGCCAAAGTATTGGAGTTTCAGCTTCAACATCAGTCCTTCCAATGAACACTCAGGACTGATCTCCTTTAGGATGGACTGGTTGGATCTGTTTGCAGTCCAAGGGACTCTCAAGAGTCTTCTCCAACACCACAGTTCAAAAACATCAGTTTTTTGGCACTCAGCTTTCTTTATAGTCCAACTCTCACATCCATACATGACTACTGGAACCATAGCCTTGACTAGATGGACCTTTGTTGGAAAAGTAATGTCTCTGCTTTTTAAAAGGCTGTCTACATTGGTCATAAATTTCCTTCCAAGGAGTGTCTTTTAATTTCATGGCTGTAATCACCATCTACAGTGATTTTGGAGCCCCCCAAAATAAAGTCAGCCATTGTTTCCACGGTTTCCCCATCTATTTGCCATGAAGTGATGGGAACGGATGCCATGATCTTCATTTTCTGAATGTTGAGTTTTAAGCAACTTTTTCACTCTCCTCTTTCACTTTCATCAAGAGGTTCTTTAGTTCTTCTTCACTTTCTGCCATAGGGTGGTGTTATCTGCATATCTGAGGTTATTGATATTTCTCCAGCAATCTTGATTCTGGCTTGTGCTTCCTCCAGCCCAGTGTTTCTCATAATATAATCTTCATATAAGTTAAATAAGCAGGGTGACAATATATAGCCTTGACATACTCCTTTTCCTATTTGGAACCAGTCTGTTGGTCCATATCCAGTTCTAACTGTTGCTTCCTGATCTGCATATAGATTTCTCAAGAGGTAGGTCAGGTGGTCTGGTATTCCCATCTCTTTCAGAATTTTCCACAGTTTATTGTGATCCACACAGTCGGAGGCTTTGGCATAGTCAATAAAGCAGAAATAGATGTTTTTCTGGAACTCTCTTGCTTTTTCAGTGATCCAGCAGATATTGGCAATTTGATCTCTGGTTCCTCTGCCTTTTCTAAAACCAGCTTGAACACCTGGAAGTTCACGGTTCACATATTGTTGAAGCCTGGCTTGGAGAATTTTGAGCATTACTTTGCTAGCGTGTGAGATGAGTGCAATTATGTGGTAGTTTGAGCATTCTTTGGCATTATCTTTCTTAGGGATTGCAATGAAAACTGACCTTTTCCAGTCCTGTGGCCACTGCTGAGTTTTCCAAATTTGCTGACATATTGAGTTCAGCCCTTTCACAGCATCATCTTTTAGGATTTGAAATAGCTCAACTGGAATTTCATTGCCTCCACTAGCTTTGTTAGTAGTGACTAGAGATCTGTTCAAGAAAATTAGAGATACCAAGGGAAAATTTTATGCAAAGATGGGCTCAATAAAGGACAGAAATGGTATGGACCTAACAGAAGCAGAAGATATTAAGAAGAGGTGGCAAGAATACACAGAAGAACCGTACAAAAAAGATCTTCACAACCCAGATAATCACAATGGTGTGATTGCTCACCTAGAGCCAGACATCCTGGAATGTGAAGTCAAGTGGGCCTTAGGAAGCATCACTACAGACACAATTTAGTGACTAAATAATAACAGCAACAATATATTGATATGGAGTTAATTGGCTAAAGTAAACACATTTTTGTACTCTAATCATAATGTAGTTCACTAGAGAAACATAAACTTTGAGAAAATTTGAAAATAAATCTCAGATTAGTAACTTATAATCTGTATGATCCTGGCTAAATTAGGAACAATTATTACTACCTTACCAGATATTAAGGTAATTAAATAAATTAAATAAGAAAAAGAACCACAGCTGGCAACAGAAAATTATCACATGTGGACTAATCTATAGCTATCAGCAGGTCCTGTCTAGTCATGGAATATTGGATATTAAATTTCCCTTAATTTCTAGCCCTTCGAATTGTGAACTATGAGGAGATGATAAATGAAAATTTGTCTTCAGTGACTCAGAATAAAACTTCAAATGGAAAAACATGTATCATGTAGAATTTCTTATTAGTACTATCCTAAATTGAATACTTCTTCCCCTAGATTTCACTACAATCTGATCCAAAACATATTTACTTAAACTCAAATCAACAAAATTTTATGGAGATCTTGGTCATATATTGGGCTTCCTTTGTAGCTCAGTTGGTAAAGAATCTGCCTACAATTCAGGAGACTGGGTTCAGTCCCTGGGTTGGGAAGGTCCCCTGGAGAAGGAAACGGCAACCCACTCCAGTATTCTTGCCTGGAGAATCCCATGGACAGAGGAGCCTGGTGGGTCCTCTGTGGGGTGTGGGGTCGTACCCCTCTGTAGTCCATGGGGTCATAAGAGTGATACACAACTTACCAACTAAATCACTAGCCATATATGAACCAAAATGAACCTTCAAAGAGCTTCTGGAGAAGAGCCCAGAAATACAAATAAAACAATGAAAAATTAAGCATGACATTGATGGAATAATAGACACGTGGTGAATAGAAGAGAACAAAGAGTTTAGATATTGGCACACCCATATATAGATGCTTGATTTACATACCAAGGGCACTGAACTGTAGTAGGAAATGAAGCAAGTTTTTGGGCGATGGGGCTGGATCAAATGGAATTTGACCCTTAGGAGATGCACACACACACACACACACACACACACACACACACGTCATTTTGCACTGATAGCATATTTAAATGTTGAAGGGAAAACATTTTCCTAAAGTTACCATATAGTTGTTGTTGTTGTTTAGTCATTAGGTTGTGTTCATCTCTTCGCAACCCCGTGAACAGTAGTCTCCATGGGTTTTCCCAGCAAGAATACTGAATTAGGCTGCCATTTCCTTCTTAAGGGCATCTTCCCAACCCTGGGATCAAACCCACATGTGCTCCTTGGTAGGCATATACTTGACTACTGAACCATGGACAGAGAAGCCTGGACGTCCTTGGGGTCACAAAGAGTTCAACAGGACTGAGGGACTGAGCATTGAGCATGTGCACACCTTTTTGAAGCCCCGTCCCTGCCAAAAAAAAAAAAAACTATCCACAAACAAAAGATTAATAAATTAAACTAACTTTAAGTAAGGAAATTGTTTCAGTCTAAAGACACAATTACATGAAAAGGTATGCAGTGATATGGGAGAACATATTTAAAAGCAAACTAACAAAATTATGTATATTCAACAAAGACTCAATATCTATACTACATAATGAACTATTCTCATACTGAAAGCAGAAATATCAAATAAAACCATGAGCTAAGGACCTGACTGTCTACTTTATGCATGCAGGCGTGCACGCACATGTGCGTGCACTCACACACACACACACAGGCACACGCAGGCACACAAAGGATATTCAAATGGCCAAGAGACATTTGAAAAATATTCTCAACCTGATAACTCATCAGGGAAATTCAAGCTAAAACCAATGTTTGTTATAACTACATACTCACTAGAATGGCTACGCTTAAAAGAACTAACAATTATAAATATTGATGAGGATGTAAAGCAACTGGAATTCTTATGCTTTTGAGAGAAGAAATCAGTATTAGTATAACCACAGGGCATAACTTTGTCATGGTATAAAATAAAGCTGAACAGGTACATTTCATATAATTTGTCAGCTTTACTCCTAAATATATTACCCAATAGAAATATCTCCATTTGTATATCAAAAGATATGTGCAAGAATAAAAGAGTATTTCATATATTATTTCTAACAGATCCAAACTGGAAACAACTCTTCTGATCAGCAACGGCAGAATGCATGAATACATTTTGATGTTTTAGCACCTTGAATATTATACACAGAGGAAAATAAATAGACTACTGGCATGTTTAACAGCATGGAAGAATCACACAAGCACAGTATTTAATAAAAGAAGCCGAGACAAATGGGTAGATACTATATAATTTCATTTTAAATTTAAAAAACAGACAAAACTAATATATGGGTTAGAAATAAGAACAAAGGCTACATCTGTAGAGTAATAATTTGTGTATAAATTCATTTGTATGTCACATTTTGTAACAGAAGTTCATGTGCCCCGTGTACAGTGAGGGCAGACTTACTAAAACGTTAGAGTTTGGAGCAAAGATTTACCACAAGCCAAGCAAGGAGACGTAGTGGTGGCTTCTGCTCTAAAAAGCCTTGAGCTCACCCCACCCAAGGGTTTTGGTAAAGCTTTTTTAAAAGCCAGGTGAAGGAAGGGGGTCCCAGTGTCTGTGATCAGCCTGTGCACAACTCTCTGATTAACTGATGGTGAAATAGCTGGGTAATGTCACAGGGTTAACATGATCAGTCCTTAGGAGGCTTGGGGCTATGTGGTCCTCAAGTAGTTAACATCTTCCACTTGTTGGAGAGGGGAGGTATTTTACATCTCCAAAACAACTCAGGAAATGTGCATAACATCCTATTATTAGGTATTTCAGAGAGGAACTAAAGCAGAGGATATACAGGAAGGCCTGTCACGGGAAGACCCCTAGGGTCCCGCTCAGTTACAAGTTCAACTAAAATCTCATTAAAATTATTTTAAAAATTACTCCAACAAGATCAGCAATAGAAGTATGTCTGAGATAAAAGGAAGACTAAGTTGAGGTGTGATTTATTCATTAGGGTGGAGAGGGCCTGGGAACAACTTCAAAACATAAAGGGTCCAGATGTCTCAGACTCAAAATTCTAGAAGAGTCAGGCAAGTAAGGCCACATAAGAACTAGAATGGATTTGGAAACAGCAGTATGAACACAGTGATCAGAGGAACCACCATTCAGCTTCCACATTAGAAAGTCCAAAGGAGAGATGAGTTCTGATAACCAGAGGCATACGACTTCTTTAAAGGGATCAGCCACTAGTTAGTACTTCGAGGTCACTGTCTTCTTGCTTGTCATTGATGACACTTCTAGCTATTACCATTTTTCTAAAAGGTGAATATGCATGCCTTTACACTTTAGTTTTTAACCAACTTATGTATTTATAGTTTCATTTATTTATTAAATGTATATTCTGATTGCTGATAAAGCAGTGCTTTATTTATTTATGACTAAATTCTGTGGCATGTGGATCTTAGTTCTGTCAACTTAAAAAAATACACAACATGAAGAGTTTCGAGTTAAGTTTTATTTGGGGCAAAATGAGGACTGCATCCCGGAAGAGAGTACCTCAGATAGCTCTGAGCGACTGCTCCAAAGAGGGAGGGGCAAAGGTCAGTGCATATGCAATTTTGGTGAAGGGGGAATACATACTATGGAGTACATGTTTTTCCAGAAGGTTTCTACTAGTTTCATGAAGATTTCTGTTAGTCATGAGGAGCAGTCATCACCATGAAGGATTTTAGTGCTTTTCCAGATATGGGGAAATTTAAGAACTGGGCTCATAAAATCAGCTCCTGAAAATATCAAGCTATCTGAAGTCCTGTCCTGCCAGTTCCGTCCCCCAGGACCTCTAGAATAGAGTGCCTCACTTCTGCTCTCCACCCTGGACTCCTTCCGCCAGAGTGCTGAAGGTCAGCAGCTGCAACAGCATGGGAGTTAATCCTTGTAGTGATAAACAGCAAGTGGCATCACTTACTCAATGGACACGAGTCTGAGCAAACTCCAGGAGACAGTGAAGGACAGGGAAGCCTGATGTTCATGGGGTCGCAAAGAGTCAGACACAACTTAGCGACTGCAGAACAACATGGCAAGTGCCGGCCGTAGTTGACTGCTCCCTGATCAGGGGTCAAACCAGCGCCCTGTGCTGGAAGCATAGAGTCTTAGCCACTGGACCGCCAAGGAAGGCCCTTATTTTATTTTTATACGTATAAATATATATCCCTACACATTTTATGTTGAATGAAGAAAAAAAGTGTACCTTTAATACGGCATGTCCCATAGGATGTTACTTCTGGTAAATACTGAGACAGTTCAAGTTTGTCTTATTCACCTCTATCGCTTGTGCCTAACACAGGTGACTTGGGATTTAGCAGGTATGTAATAAAAGTTTAGCTGAATAAAGCAACAGTGTAATAAAGTTCAGCTGTGTTTTTAAAAATGTGCATGAGTCTTCAAAGTGGATAGATTAGAAGTTTATCCTGGTCTTGTTGATAACATGTAAAAAGGGTTGATGCTTAAAGAAAAACAAACAAAAAAACCCACAGCATGTTGGGGAGCTATGTGTATGTCAGACTCATTGGACCTTAAAATTTGCAGTATTGAGAAGAAAAGAAAGCGAAGCCAAAGAAGTGGGAAGGAGAAAGACAATGAAAAAACAATAATAATAAGCAACAAACAAATGTAATGATAAGGAGTTTGTATTTTTATTTTATAGGAATTGATCATAAGAAGCCATCAAAGGCTTAACCAAGAGTGAAATATCTTCAGTTTTCAATTAGAAAGGATGTTCTGGTCAAGGCATGTTCACTGGAAGAGAAAGACAGATCATTCCTCATTTTGCCTTTTTTCAAAATAACTCCCACCAAAGGCTTTTTGGGTGTCTTAAGAATGTAGGATCAGAGGTATCAGAGATCTAGAAAGCAGTTTGAGGAATAAACCATCAAGCTAGTCCACTACTGTGAGGTAAAATCACCTAGTTGAGAGTACCAAGTCCTAGCCACTTCTCATGCAGGCAGTTGAGGTTAGTCACGCATGTGTTAAAGACAAACTGAAGAACCAGATTCTTAGTTTTGACTTAAACTCATTTATTATAATCCAAACCGAATAAATCTTTCCCACACCCAATCAACGTTGAAGAGCATTGCAAACCATAATTTTATGCTAAGGAGAGATGAAAAAAAGTTGAAAATGGGAAAGGAACAGCTTTCATTGGATCAGGAAAAAATCAAGAAAAAGCAGTCACTACTAGGAAAGGAGCAGAAGCAGGTGGAGTTTGAATTTTTGTCTGGGATCTTCAGCGTGATTATTGGCTGGAACAAAGAAGCTACAGGCCTCCGCAGGTAGAGCAAGATGGACGGTAAGGACTGAACACGTACGGCAGAGTCTGGCATCCGCTGAAGACAGGGCGCAGAGGTCTGAGGCCGCTGGACACAATGCTGATGGGCTGAGGGCCACATGACAAGGAACCCGAGGGGCGATATCCGCAGGGGAGAAGGCCCGAGGGTCGCCAGCTGCTGGCCACGTAGGTCAGCGGCCGGTAAGACACGGAGAGGCAGGACCCAGAGAGGTAAGAAGCAGCAGGAAGACAGCTGGTTCCTCGGCCGGGTCTCGGCACATAGCAACCGGAAGAAGGGCAGCTGGAAGTTTCCCAGCTGCTGGGCCCGCAGTCGGCTGGCTGGCAGCCGGTGGGTTCACTGCAGGTCTCCTGGCCGTTGCTCAGGATCCAGGTTCGGTCCTGACAGCTGCTGGGCAAGCAGAGAGCATCTCCGACGCTCACACTCGGAGAGTAGCGGCCGACGGAGGAGGCGACGGGAATGTGACAGGGACTCCCGAGAGACACCAAGGGGTGGTTTCCGGAGCAGTAGTTGTGACAAGACATGGTGAGATTTCAAGGGCAGGTTGTCTGTTGGAAAGAAGTGAGTGTCTCAGGTTTCTCCTTCGTCTTGCTGTCTTATATACCCCGCAGAAGGCGGTGATTCTGCGTAGACTCTTCTGCGTTGTGTGCTTCCGCATCACACCTCTTCATTAGAGTCCAGGAAGTGATGCTCCCACCTCCCATAAAACTGGATGTTCCTTGCAAGGCTTTCCATTGATTAAGGATATCTATAAAGCGGCGTGACCCGATTTTAATGGGATCCGTGCTCCTTAAAATACCCAACCAAGACAGATATTTTGGACGTCGTTTTCCTTATTCCAATTATAACCGCCACTCCATAAACATTCTTAGAATTCCTCTTGGAATTCTTGTCTTGAAAAGTTGCAGCGAACTTCTTTGAAACAGTGGCGAATTATCTCTCTTTGAGGGGGAATTCTGTGCTTTTTGGAAATTACCGAAAGAAAAGAAACACTTGAATGCAACTAGGTTGTAAATGAATGAAAAATCCTACATGATTTGGGGCAGAGAGTGTTTAAAAGCAGTATAAGATAGAAAAAAGCAATGTAAAAACAATTGTGCTTTGCTTTATTTTAGCACCCTAGTGGAAAATGACTCGCCACTGAAAAATCTTTATTTTAAAATGTCATGCTCATTTGATTTGTTTTGATAAGTAAGTAAACTGAGACAAGTTGAAAGTTTGATTTATGTGTATTATTAATACAAAGAAGGAAATTGGGCTCTGTTTAAATTATGGTTCTTACTGAGAACAGAAGGAAATAAGCAAAATCTCTTTTAAAAAGTCAAACTCAGAATTAATGCAGAGTTTTCCTAAGTACGAATACTTCGAAGGTTATTTGGGGTATATTTTCTGGTAAAAATTGTTTCAAAAGATGCAGGATTCTGTTGAATCTCAACAATCCCACTGAATTTTTCATTTACCAGCATATCTAGTGGCTCTAAAGGATATTTTAACAGGAATTTTAATTATCGACTTTCCTGGTGGCCCAGAAGGTAAAGCATCTGCCTACAATGCAGGAGACTCGGGTTCAATCCCTGGGCCAGGTAGATCTCCTGGAGGAGGAAGTGGCAGCCCACTCCAGTATGCTTGCCTGGAAAACCCTGTGGGCAGAGGAGCCTGGTAGACTACAGTCCATGGGGTCGCAAAGAGTTGGACACGACTGAGCGACTTCACTTTCACTGACTCTAAGTTTCAATTCCCTTTAGCTAAAAAGTCAGCGTAAATCACAACACTTTCTCCTATTTTTATGTTCAATGGATCGGCTTATTAATTCTCCCTCTGTCCTAGAGTAGAATCTGTGAAATATAAGGTTGGTTTCTCTGTGAGCCCATATAGGGTTATTTTACTACCAGGGATTGAAATATGAGGTCCTCTCTCGTGACTCAGACGGTAAAGACTCTGTCTGCAATGCAAGAGACCTGGGTTCAATCCCTGGGTTGGAAAGAACCCCCGGAGAAAGGAATGGCTACCCATGCCAGTATTCTTGCCTACAGAATTCCATGGACAGAGGAGGCTGGGAGGCTACAGTCCTTGGGATTGCAGAGTCTGACAGGACTGAGTGACTAACACACAAAGGAATATGAAAAGAAATTGTACAATCTCTGAGGTCCTATGAGAACTTGAAATAATCACAGATTTTTAGGACAGAGAACGTCACCCTTTGATGATTTGCACTGGATGTGTTTGAGTCCACCCCTGCCCCCCCACCACCCATTCCAACTCACACCCTGCCAGCTTCAGCCACTTGGTGTTGTTTGTACACATCACAAGAGTCCTCTTGTGAAATCCTGGACGCGTCGGCTGAGTGGCATTAGTAATAGGTACAGCCAGGTTTAACTGAACGCGTATCAATTTTAAAGGTCGTTGCTCTATGTAGTAGCTCTTCTCTTGTATAAGCACTCGTCCAACGCTTGCATCAGTATGTTTGTATGTGTGCATATGCATTGTTTATAGTGTATGCATCCATGAATGATTTCCCACAAAGAGAAGGGTTGTGGAATAATAGGAAACTAGCATTCATCTAGTATCTCTTCTGGGCAACACCTTGCAGTATGCATACCCACATGTGTAGTGTCAATTTATCCTCATGATTCTTTACAGTACATTTAAAAATCTCATGTATTCATGTGAGGACACTTGAGATGTAAAAAGTTACAGTAAATAATGTGAAAAGAAACATCTGAACAAATGAGGGTCAAACATGTTAATATTTGTTTTGTGGTCTTTGACCCCTAAATTTTTTTTTTATTTCCCATTATCCAATATAACTGTATATAGAGATACATTGATACCATCATTCACTAACTGTGTGACCCTGGGCAATGCACACACTGATTCCCAGTTGCTATCAGTATCCTTTCTTGAAGCAATGGAAATATTAATAATATCTAGTTCTAGTTTCATTTTAACATATGCTGAGATGTAAGAAAAAGTTAAGTATAAACTGCAAAGCACTCTACTAGAATAATTAATTTTCTCACTTTGGAATTCTTGTGTGTGTGTGTATTCAGTCACTCAGCCGTGTCCAATTCTTTGCGACTCCATGGACTGTAGCCCACCAGGCTCTTCTGTCCATGGAATTTTCCAGGCAAGAATACTGAACACTTGCCATTTCCTACTCCAGGAACTCTTCCTGACCCAGGGATCGAACCCACTCTCTAGAATCTCCTGCATTGACAGGTGGTTTCTTAACCCATTCCAAAGAGTGCCACCTTGGGTTTGATTCCTTTAGAACACCTCCACAAGACTCTCATTTCTCTGTTGTGGGTAGATGATACTGCAGAAATATTCATGGAATTAAAAAGTTAGAGTGCCCTAAATGTAAATTGTCTCCTAATATAACAAATCTTAAACTGGTGGTATTTGAAATTGACACTCTCACCACAAAATAAGTGCTCATGTGAGCATGACAACAGGTACCTCATTATCAGTCTCCCATAAACTATGATTCAGACTCTTCTTCTGATGCAAGAGCCCAGGGAGGGACTGGATATTCTGTGTGTTCCTCCAGCTTTACCCACTTTGTTTCTTTTTCTTCAATGAACTAGCATCCCTACCTCTCTTAGTCTAGGAAAGACAACACCAAATTTCTCTCTTCCTTAGACACAAAGAATCTTCGGAGCACTTCAACAATAAAGCTATGCCAGTAAATGACAACATCACATTCATTCATTCAGCAAATACTTATTGAATATCTTGTGTGTACCAAACATGACAGATGCTGACAGTGATGTCAAGATACCATTGATTTCTGCTCCTAGACATCCGGTCTTGTAGATATGATGAGACAGATACACAGTCCATGTCAGTGTTTGCTAAGTGCTCTAAAATGTTTACAGAAAAGGGCAAATGTTGTTTGTAGGCCTTACCTAAGGCTGGCTTTTGATATCAATTTTGAGGGGTGGGAGGAAATGTCAGGGCCTTGGGGAAGATGGAGACACTTCAGGGTGTGGTAAAAGGTATAAACACAGAAAAAAATGATGACAGTATTTTCAGCAGGAGATTCTTAGGGGCAAGTTGTAGTAAGAAAACTTAGATTCACATGATTCATCTAAGTCAATCATCAAGGAAGTAGCTAAGATTTTGTTCTATAGGGAGAGTCATCTAGTAACTGATTTCAAGATGAGACTGCTGTTGAGATTAAAATAATGTGATGTTTGGAATTTGTCTCAAATTAGTCCATGGGGGAGGGGTGGTGAGGCG
This sequence comes from Cervus canadensis, assembly GCF_019320065.1. Classification (NCBI taxonomy): domain Eukaryota; kingdom Metazoa; phylum Chordata; class Mammalia; order Artiodactyla; family Cervidae; genus Cervus; species Cervus canadensis. Next base: position 4,682,866 of record NC_057412.1, on the reverse strand, counting down.
TGAAGATAGATGAAGCTATATTGGTATGGATAACACCGATGGTTATTGAAGCTGGTTGATCAAAATATGGGACTTCACTATACCTCTGCTTTTACGTATGATCAAATTTTTGCATTAAATATCTTCAACAATGCTATTGAAAAAAGACTGCTGTGATGAAATTGTAAAAGGGAAAACCTATTGCAATGCTTTGTCTCTTGATCCACCGAAATTGTTGTTTTACCCATTTACTTTTTCTGTTATCGCTGCCGTCACGTAAGTTGGGTTTTGTTCCCTGTTGGTGAATACGTGCATTTCTTACTGACATCTTGACTCCTGTCTCTACTGTCTTCTCTTTAGTTTGAATTCTACATTTAAATTAACAGCCTTAAAATTAATTTTTTCATATTACTCAGTTACTCAAAAATGTCAGTGACTGTCTTTTGCCTACAGAGAATTGTCCAAACACTTGACTCAGTCTCCCCTACTTCTCAATATCAATTCTGCGTATTCTCTTCACATCTCCAATTACTCCACATTTCACGTCATCTCATTCTTCCTTTGGAATAATTCTTTAATTTTTTCCATCCTTTAGACCTCAGATAAATTAGTCCTTTCTTTGTAAACACTTTCCTACCAGCCAAGGACTCTCAGTCTTAAATTTGTGTAATTTTCATCACCTAACTCATACACACACACACATACACACACAGACAGACTCTTTTGCATCCTAAAACATTGTTTTTACATGTCTTATTTTCTGAATATATTGCAGAACCCTTACAAGCTACTATTTACTGAGTTTTTATTAAATACCAGACCTGATTTTACATGTTTTAACTGATTTAATCCTCATTACATCTCATTCAAGTAGGTGCAATTGTTAGTCTCAATAGGCGTGACGAAACTTGGCTGATCCTTAACAAATATTTGCTGAGTAACATTTACAAAATATTACTAGCTTTTCTTTATCAATTAAAAAGTGACCTTTACTTAAGAATCTCCTTTCTACCCTTTTCTCTCTGTCTCCCCTTTTTCACTAGGGAAAATCAACTTTCAAGGAACATAAAAGAACATGAAGACAGAGAGATTCAGATGGACAGAACACCCTTTTGCCAAGTTTTTTTTTTTTCCTCCTTCCCATCCTAGTATTCTTAAATAGTATTCATCTTAACATGGTATTGGAGAAGGCAATGGCACCCCACTCCAGTACTCTTGCCTGGAAAATCCCATGGACGGAGAAGCCTGGTAGGCTGCAGTCCATGGGGTCGCTAAGAGTCGGACAGGACTGAGCGACTTCACTTTCACTTTTCACTTTCATGCATTGGAGAAGGAAATGGCAACCCACTCCAGTGTTCTTGCCTGGAGAATCCCAGGGATGGGGGAGCCTGGTGGGCTGCAGTCTATGGGGTCGCATAGAGTCGGACACGACTGAAGTGACTTAGCAGCAGCAGCAGCAGCTAACATGGTATAGAGAAGATAACCTGTTAATTATCTGGAGTCAGTATGATGCAATCTCCCACATTATTATGTGGACACTTTATTAAGTGTCCTAACTTTAGCACCCCCTGTTGGACACTTTGTGTAAAATCACTAAATTGTAATCAACTATAAGAAGTGATGTAGTTTTCCTGGAGTAGGAAGTGGCAACTCACTGCAGTATTCTTTTTTTTTTTTTTTTTTACTAAAATATTTTATTGTAATAAGATTCACTGTGCTCAAAATCAATACAAAGTAAGTTATAGTTATTTACATACAAATAAATGAACCTATGTACAGTAGTTAATAATAGCTGAGTAAACAGCATCAACACAATGTTGGTCTCTAAATCAGTATGTAGTTTCCTAATGATTGTTAACAACGGTCAAGAAAAAAATTGCTGATCATAGTTGTTCCTTCTTCTTTTTGGCCGTGTTATGGCATGCAGGATTGTAGATTCCCTGACCAGGGAACAGGGATTGAACCCGTGCCCCCTGCAGGGGAGCATGGAAACTTAACCACTAGACCACCAGGGAAGTCCTAATCCTAGTTGTTAAATTAACTGATTTCTATTAAAAAAGAAAGTTCTCAACCAGGTATATTTAAGACAAAGTCTTTATCCCTTTGAAGATTAACTGGAGAAAAGTCTGATTCTCTCCTGTATACTGCAGTCCAGTGAACTTTTAAGTCTGGTGAACTTTAAATAGCATTTTTTCCAAACTTTATATCTACTTCCCAAACAGATTTTACCTCAGTATTAATGTCAAAGAATAAAGTATTTACATTATTTGACTTGGAACTAATATCCATGATGTAACAAATTATTAACAATTCTGATATTTGCACTGTATACACTCAGATATGCCCACCAAAACCAATCTGTTGATGGCTTTAAAAAATATATTAAGATGCCAAATAAATCTATTTTATTATGAAGACTTTGATTAAGAATATATTTTTATTAGACATTATGGTAACAAATCATTACCCTATATATAGTTGATTTATTCAGTGCATTTTTTTAGAAAAGTAACTGAATCCCATTGTAGCTGTTCTTGAAGGAAAAAACCAATCATTTCTCCAGTTGTTGAGGAGTACTAAAAGCCTCGTACACATTAGCAGCAAAGTCTTTCACTTGCTCCATCATTAACAGATCCTGAACAAAATGACTAGGCGTTTCACTGCAAACTGAATGGATCTGTCCATTTATTATGGGAATTATCTTAGCTAAAGGCAGGCTGACACTGGAAAGACTGTTCATGGAGCTACCATGCTGCAGGTCTTGTTCAGTAGGTCGAAAGAACTCTGCCATGTTGTCTAGCAGTCTACTGAACCCTCGGTTCAGACAGGTATTCAAAACTGTACTAAAATCTGGACTTTCCAACATGTCTCTAGTTTCATTGAGTAATTTAATAGTGGTAACATCTCTAGGAGAAAGTCCGCAGGCCTGAACTGCTAACGGAGTTTCTTCATCTGGCATCATATAATGGCATAATAAAGATTTGGATCCATCGTTATTAATCCAAGAAGAAGATTTATGCTGCTCAACGAGATCTCTGATTTCTTTTAGTTTTTGCTCCAAGTCCAAAAGGGATAAAGAATGTTTAAGAGAAACACTTCCTAAAATCTTTTGCACAGCCTGTTTAATGACAGTGATCAATTCTGTCAGGCCATCTCCAAGGAGGTGCTGAATACTTGATAAATATTGCTGTTGGACATCTGGGGGGGCAAGAACTGTAGTGCCATTTTTGCCAACTGCTGCATTATCCAAATAAATATATCCACCGATTATGTTTAACTGGACTCGCAGAAGAACCACCAGCATGCAAGTACTGTATACAGCTACGATACTTCTTGTGAAACTTATCTTCAGATCCTCCCATATTTCTAGCTTGTTTGAAGGCCTGGTTTTCAGCAGAGCTGTAAGGCTCTCAGAGTTGAGCTGCTGCATCAAGGCCTCTCTCAGTGTTGGGAGCATGGACAGCACTGTCATGTTGCAAGTCCTCTGGTTACTTTCAAAATGATACTGTCGTCGCGCTTGGGCAATGTATTCCGCAGCCTCCCTTTCTTGTATTTCTCTGATTTTCTTCTGTCCATATTTCCCCAGGATATATACTCCTCCGAGGACCGTGCCCAGGAAGATGCATTTCTTTTTGTGACGTTTCAGAAAATTCCACGTAGATCTAAGCATCTTCAGGCCCCCGGGGTGCGGGCTGTCTAGAAGGAAGGGATGATGGTCCACCAGGAAACCCTTTTTTTGTCGCCTGGCACGGACGACCGGGCTGGACGGCCAAGTCCTGCTCGGTGCTCTCCAGAAATCCTCACTGCAGTATTCTTGCCTGGAAAATTCCGTGGACAGGGGAGCCTGGCAGGCAACAGTCCATGGGGTCACAAAGAATTGGATATGGCTGAGCATGCATGAACGAACAGATAATAGAGTTTGGGGTAACTGATAAAGTCGTCAGACTGTAATCTACTTTCAGCTGAATGTTTACTATAATATTCTTGACGTGGAAACTATGGTTTATGCATGATTTGCACAAAATCTACTATACTCATTCCTACTTTATTCATACACAAGAACTTTCCCTCAATGGTGTTAGAAAATTGTTAACCCCCTTTCATACCTGTATTAAAGAGAGTGTAGGTAGAGGCCCCCCTTTCACAATTCATGCTTAGGTTGTATTGTGTTCCTTTCACCTTATTGGCCACTATTTACTGAGCCCTTACTGGGGCTTCCCTGATAGCTCAGTTGGTAAAGAATCTGCCTGCAATGGAGAAGACCCCAGTTCAATTCCCGGATCAGTAAGATCCCTGGAGAAGGGATAGGCTACCCACTCCAGTATTCGCCTGGAGAATTCCGTGAACTGTATAGTATATGGGGTTGCAAAGAATCAGACACCTGATCAACTTTCACTTTCACTATTACATTCCAGACATGGTTCTATGTGTTTTACATGTTTTAACTGATTTAATCCTCACAGTGTCTCTATTCAAATGTTTCAGTTACTCTCTTTGGCAATGTATTTTATTTATTGAGATATAATTCATGTATAGTAAACTGATCATATTTAAAAAGTACAGCTTGATAAATTTGACCTTTGTTTATGCCAAAATGAAGATCACCCCCCAAAAATCTCCTTGTGCCCCATGTATTCTTCTCTTACATTCCACTCTACCTCACTCCACCCCTACCCCATCCCCAGGCAGCCATTTATCTTCCTTCTACCTTTGGATTACTTTGTACTTTCTAATATTTTATTAAATGAAATAAAAAGGTACACATATATTCTGGTTTTTTTTTTCGTTATTTTACTAAGTATGCTTATTTTGAGATTCATCCATGAGGTAGGTTTGTTCCTTGTATGGCTGTGTAGTGTTCCATGATATGGATGTAATACAGCATGATCATACCCTCGTGTGTTGATGGACAATTGCATTGTATGCAATTTTTGGAAACTACAAACACAAATATGCTATAAACATTTGGGTATGAGTTCTTAAATGGACATAAATGCTTAGTTCTCTTGGGTAGATATTTAGAAATGGAATGAGGTAATCATATGATAGTCAATGTTTAATTTTTAACAAACTGTCCAACTATTTTCTAAGTAACTGCATCATTTTATATTCCCACTAGTAGTGATTAAGCATTCAAGATGTTTTGTTTTTTTTTTTTCCTAACATTTGCTATACTGGTAAAATTTTTATTTATTCTATTAAGTGTATATAGTAATATTTCATTATGGTTTTAACCTGGTAATGACTGATGATTCTGATAATAAGCATTGCTTATTTTCCATCTGTATATTTTCTTTAGTGAAGGAACTGCTCCGTGGTTTGTCCATTTTTCTCTTGGCTTATTTGCTTTCTTGTTGTTGAGTTTGGAGTGTTCTTCAAATAATTTAAAGACAATTTCTTTATTAGATGTAGAATTTACAAATATTCCCTACCAGTCTGTAGCTTGTCTTTTTATTCCTGTAATAGTGATTTTTTGAAGGACAGATTTTTAATTTTGATGAAGTTCACTTTATTAATTTTTAATTTGTGGGTTGTGTTTTTGATGCTGTATTTAAGAAATCTTTGCTTAAAATCAAGTTTTAAAGGGTTTTTCCTTTGTTTTTTCCATCTGTTTCTTTGAAATTTAATTTCTATGCTTGCCAATATTTTAAGCTCTTATCTTAAAAACCATAAATGGTTACTTCTCTATCCAACTGCACCATGCAGCCTGGGCCCTTGTTCTGAACCCATGGCACACTTGACATTGTGGACCATGCTCTCTGTTTTGAAACATTGTTTTGCTTCTATTTCAGCAATGCTCTAATCTCATGGCTCTCTTTCTATCCCATGGAATACTTGTTTGTTCTTTGTATCTGCTTCCCTTTTCAAAAAAACTAAGATCATGGCATCCAGTTGCATCACTTCATGGCAAATAGATGGGGAAATGATGGAAACAGTGACAGACTTTATTTTTGAGGGCTCCAAAATTCCTGCAGATGGTGACTGCAGCCATGAAATTAAAAGATGCTTGCTCCTTGAAAGAAAGCTATGACCAACCTAGACAGCATATTAAAAAGCAGAGAGATTACTTTGCTGACAAAAGTCCGTCTAGTCAAAGCTATGGTTTTTCCAGTATTCATGTATGGATGTGACAGTTGGACTACAGAGAAAGCTGAGCACTGAAGAATTGATACTTTTGAACTGTGGTGTTGGAGAAGATTCTTGAGAGTCCCTTGGACTGCAAGGAGATCTAACCAGTCAACCCTAAAGGAAATCAGTCCTGAATATTCATTGGAAAGGACTGATGCTAAAGCTGAAATTCTGATCCTTTGGCCACCTGATGTGAAGAATTGACTTATTTGAAAAGACCCTGATGCTTGGAAAGATTGAAGGCAGGAGGAGAAGGGGATGACAGAGGATGTGATGATTGGATGGCCTCACCGACTGTATGGACATGAGTTTGAGCGTGCTCAGGGAGTGGGTGATGGCATTCTGCAGTCCACAGGTTCGCAAAGAGTAGGACATACTGAACGACTAAACTGAACTCCCCTTTTCTCCTTCTAGAACCCAAAATATGGTCCTTCTTAAGCCTCTTCTTCACCTGCATTCTTATCAATCTGCATTCATTAATTTTAAGCGTACGATCAATAGTTCTGCATGAATTCCTGTTTATTAATAATTACAGGCTTGCTTGGAAAATCCCGTGGATGGGATAGGCCTTGAAAATCCCATGGACGGAGGAGCCTGGTAGGCTGCAGTCCACGGGGTCGTGAAGAGTCAGACATGACTGAAAGAGTCACTTTCAAGTTTCACTTTCATGCATTGGAGAAGGAAATGGCAACCCACTCCAGTGTTCTTGCCTGGAGAATCCCAGGGACGGGGGAGCCTGGTGGGCTGCCATCTATGGGGTTGCACAGAGTCGGACATGACTGAAGCGACTTAGCAGTAGCATAGGCTTGCTTTATTTCTTGATACCTGTTTCTGCATTTGCAGTTGCCTCCTAGATCATTCCACTGGAGCATTTTATACTTCAGATTAAATATTTATAACAGTACAGTGCTTCCTACCAAGTTGATTCCTCCTCCCATGAACTTTATATCTGCTTATGGTACCATATTCTGTTAGTCAGATGGGCTAAAACTTATAAAAACGACCCCCATTAATACTTTTATCTCTGTCATATTCTCAAAGATTAGGTTTATATTGAAATTTAGCTCAGGTAATATCTCTTCCTTGGTTGTACTTGTCTTGGAAGTTTCTTTATTGCCAACAACAACAACAACAAAAATAAGTCCCTAAATTGTCATTCAAAACTATCTGAAGCATGGGTCCAACATACCTTGCCAAGCATAAGTCCTTCAGGTCTAGTTCTTTTTTTTGGATGGTTCTATGGTCATTCTCAGTATTTACTTAATGTTAATTTAATTAACATTGTTGTTTTCCTTTTTGCTTCTTAAATGCTTTTTTTTTTTTTTTTACCATTTCTCTCCTTACCCATTTCCTACTTACTCTTTACAGTTCAAGTCAAGCATAACAACGTACCAGGAAACCTTCACTTCTGCCCAGCCAGAAGCAGCTTCTATTCCCTTTAAGCCCTTTTCTACATTACATATCTCCTCTCATACTGATCATTTCATACTTTACATTTTATTTATTTTATATCTTATATTTGCTTCTCTATATTAAAAACATTATAGCCTTATTTGTGTTTGTACTGCTAAAAATGCCGAACATGCTGTTTTTGCACATATTTATTTTAAAAAAAAGATGAAAATGTTTTAGTGAATCTTTTCTCTATTCTGTTCATGCATTTTATCTCTTACTTTATTTCAAATATTTCTATTTTTATTTAATTGTAGTTGATTTATGATATTGAGTTTTGTTCTGGTGTACCACAAAGTGATTCAATTAAATGTATATATTTTTCTTCACATGTGGGACCTCTCTGGTGGTTCAGATGGTTTTATTAAATGGTTATATTTATGGTCATATTAAATAATATATAATAAGCATACACATGTGTATGTGTGCTCAGTCACTCAGTTGTGTCCAACTCTTTGTGACCACGGGGACTGCAGACCACCAGGCCCCTCTGTCCATGGGGATTCTCCAGGCAAGAATATTGGAGAGGGCTGCCATGCCCTCCTTCAGGGGATCTTCCCAATCCAGGGATTGAACCCTGGTCTCCTGCATTGCAGGCAGATTCTTTATCATTTTATTAATATCTATTATATATATTATTAACACACATATACACACTTTCAGAGTCTTTTCCTTTATAAGTTTATATCAGATTGAAGACTTGCATGCAGATCAATGTGTCTGATGGCAAATGGCTGTTGAGAAAATTTATCAAGGATTGGCACAGTTTGTCTCAATTTAAGTCATGTTTTCTGATATTTTCTGATCTATCAAGGATGTAGATATGTATTTGTTTGTAGATATATATCATCAACCCTTTTGGCCATTAGTTCTATAAATTAGAACCAATTTTTGCTTTTGGTTCTTTGAGAGCTTTTCACAGTGAAACAAAGATTTAGTCTAAACCACTTAGAAAAAAATAGGTATAGGTCTGTTATAGTACTTGTCTTGGATTTTCTCATGTAATGCACTTTAAAGGCAGGGGTACACAGTTCACCTCCAGGTCACAGAAGCCCCTTGTTCAGCTATTGCCTTGCATAGGATAAGTATCTCTCCTGATTTCTTTTTTACCACATACTCTCTAGACATGCAATAACTCTAGGAAAAGAATTTATAAGCAAAAATATTATTTTAAAGTGCAAAGGTTTTCTAGTCTTTTTTTTTTTTTCTAATGGAACATGAGATCAAAATAGCAATGCTATGACTGTCAGCAACTCAGCAGTCTCACTAAAATCAATAGGTGCTTTCTGGGATTTGGGCACTAGCAAACCTTTATCCTGCCAGAGAGAACAGCACTCAGGGACCAGTGAAGATTCTGAGTTCTCTATAACATTTTTTTCCCTCTGAAGCATTATGATACTTCATAAAAGATAGAGAATCATCACTTCCTCAGTTGAAAGGCCAATATTTAAGTGATTCAAGTCTTTATCCTGGTGATTATAACGTCTATTCCCAGGTTCTGATAGAATAAATTCATGTCTTTTTTTTTTTTTTTTCTCCAAGCTTAAGAGTTTGTTTGTTTTCCCCCTAGAATCGTTCTCAAAATATTTTAAAATCTTTCATCTTTTTCCTTGACTATACCTCTAGAGATGGCCTTATTTTATAAATTCAGTTAATCTGTGAAGAAATACTCTGAAAACCTGACAATTGGTTACTGTAATCATGTTACTACTATTCATAACAGTTAGCATTAGTAGCAGTTACTAATTGTAACTGTATGTTTACTTTTTTCCATGTTGGGCATAGGAAAGGAGATATGTCCTGTTTTCATTCATCTCTTATCACCAGGAGTTCTTCTCCAGAGAAATGACAGTTCATTCTGAAAAAGATGGAGGAAATTTTCCTATCTAAAATACTTGTGGACTGGTTTATGTAGCAAATGGTGCTTTACTTTAACAAAGGTCTCAAAATCAGCAGGTTCCTTGAAAGTGATATAAAACATCACTGAGATGATGGAAGACCTAATTTTATGATAAATAAAGCAGTACCATTTGTAATAATCATCCATCACCTGGCATTTCAACATCAGGCTTGAGCGTGAGTGAACTGACTTCAGGTTTTAGTGATCATGCAAAAAATTTTTCGAAGAATGGAGAAACTGAAAGAAAGAGAGGATAATGTGACCTATGGGTCACCTTTTGGATCACCTTTGGATCACCTTTTGGATCCATTCAGGGTACTTTTGTTGTTTCAAGTGTTAGAGTCCTACACTTCCCCATTTTGGCAAGTCCAGAGGAGATTTCCCCTTAATTGGGAAGAGCAGCATATTTAGAAGTGCTGGTAGCTTTGGAACCCCTTTCAGCTAGCAGATTCTGTGACTGATGCTTATGCTGACTCGAGTCTTTGTCAGAGAAAGTCTCTACCCATTTAATGCTGCTTGGAGACCTATTAATATTAACCTTACTGAAATACTGAGTAAGACATATTGAATAGATTGGATTGTAACCTCTGAGGGTCAGATTAATCAGAGTAGCCAATGGAGTGGCATTCTCACAGGAAAATTCATTAGAAGCAGTGAGGTTTAGACAAGTGTTGGATATTGGGGAAAAAAGTCCCCATGGGTCTCTTGCATTTCTACATGTCTTTAGAGCAGTCACTGATGCTGCTGCTGAGTCACTTCAGTTGTGTCCAACTCTGTGCGATCCCATAGACGGCAGCGCACCAGGCTCCTCTGTCCCTGTGAGTCTCCAGGCAAGAATACTGGAGTGGGTTGCCATTTCCTTCTCCAAGACCAGTCACAGGTTTCCTCTGTTCTGAATTAACTTTGTAAGCATATCTGTATAGCAAGCAGCATAGGAAAATAGATATAGTATTTCTCTCTGGGGCTAATGGCAGACAGACTTACTGTCCATCCTCATGTCCACGATTCAGACTTCTAAGCTGAAGAGTCCTCTCCTAGAAAACAACTCACTATGTATGCAGATATCATCTGCCCATCTTACTATTGGCCTTCGGAATTGGGGCTCCAGAAATTGCTGCAAATGCTAACACTCTGGCTTCTGCCTTTGCCATGAATAATAAAATCTTTGTCTCTGATCCAGGTGTCCCATGTCTTCTGCCAGCTTCCATGAAGCTGTGACAGGCTATCTTGTTAGCTTGCAAATAGGATAAAATATTGGACCTTTTATCGTTCTCATTAGGTCTTCCCTGTAGCTCAAACAGTCAAGAATCTGCCTGCAATGCAGGAGACCTGGGTTCGATCCTTGGGTCGGGAAGATGCCCTGGAGAAGGGAATGGCAATCCATTCCAGTATTCTTGCCTGGAGAATCCCACGGACAGAGGAGCCTGGTGCGCTACAGTCCGTGGGATGGCAAAGAGTTGGACACGACCGAGTGACGAACACTACTACTACATGGCTCTCATTGGCGTTTCTGACCAGTTTCTCCTTTGTAGTTGAAATTGTAGCACTGCAATGTCATAACTAACTATTTGTTTCAGCAAGCATGTAATAAAACAGAACTTTTAATAGAAGTACAATAATCATAGTAATATGGAAATAATGATGACAAATTTATGCAGCAGTGACAAGCGGAAATCAAAGTTATTAGATGCAGTAAACAGCTGCTGTAGGGAAAACATATCTTAAAAGCTTGAAGGACATTAAAAATCAGACAAATTAAAAGAACAACTGACTACCTTGGTGGTGCAGTGGGTGGGACTCCGCCTGCCAGAGCAGAGAACATGGGTTTGATCCCTGGTCTGGGAAGAATCCACATGCCGCTGGGCCACTTAGCCCAGCTACTGAGCCCATGAGCCTCCACTACTGCAGGTCACGTGCCTAGAGTCCGCGCTCGCTCACAAGAGCAGCCACTGCTCTGAGACACGCGTGGACCACAAGGAAGAGCTCACCACAGCTAGAGAAAGCCTGGGCGGAGCAGTGAAGACCCAGCATAGCCAAAACAAACAAACACACACGCAAGAATAATGAATACATACATAATAAATAAATGCATAATAACAAAAACAGAACAACTGCAAACCACGACTTAGTTAACAGTCTTAAGCTTAAATAGTAAAGCAGCACTTGGGTAAGGCAAATTTTTCTTTAAAACAATGTAACCATATAACATGTCTTGAAAGACCACCCGCCTCTCTCAACTAGACTAGACAGTACTGTATAGGTCCTTTACTTAGGAATTCTCAACCATAAGGAATTACTCAAAATACTTCAAGGTATAAAATACGGATTTGGAGTTGAAGTATATATGCTCAGTAGTAGCCAACTTTTTGGTGACTCTATGGACCGTAGCCCACCACGTTCATGAGATTTCCCAAGCAAGAATACTGGAGTGGGTTGCCATTTCCTCCTTCAGGGGATCTTCCCGACCCAGGGATTGAACCCACATCTCCTGCATTGGCAGGCAGATTCTTTACCACTGAGCCACCAGGCAAGCCTTGTAACATATGGAACTCAGGGGTTAAAGTTGTTGAACAATGTAGCTCATTTGTTATCAAGAAAAGGCTCTCCACTAGGGGTCAGCACTGCTGAGCCTCAAGGTGAACCTTGAGTTACAGCCCAAAGGATGAATGGCCATGAGACCTGTGTATGCAGCCGTGTGCTATCCATGTAGCACAAAGCTTTAAGTGCAGGTTTCTGGAGAGCAGGGACTAAAGACTAAAGAAAAAAAAGGCAGCTGATGATTGTGTGACAGGCCCTGCCATACGGTATGGATACACCGCCATCAAAGAAGTGGAAGGCACAGTTTCCCAGGAGCTGGGGACAGGCGTGCTGGTTGGCAGCTCCAATTTCTCATCAGTCCTTTAGGAGCTGAGCTCTGCCATGACTGCAACTGGCTCAGCAGAGGCCTAGCAGGACTTTGTGGGGCTCCTGGGCACAAAAGTTTTTCTGTGTCCCCCATTTCTTGATTACAGGCTTCATCTGGCCTCCAAGATCTTCCCTGAGTTCCAACAAGCAGGTTCAAACAGTTGTTAATTAGAGAAGGAGGGGCGGGGGGTGGGGGGGTGGAGGTGGGCTGGGGTGGGGTGGGGTGTGGGGTCGGGGTGGGGGGATGCAGAGACAAGGGAAGAATAGTCAAAAAGAACAACAGTGCAGCCTTGGGCCAGGATCCTGGTTCCCCCTAAACGGATACACATTACAGTATCTTTGAGCTATTTTGCAGATACTGAACCCCTCACCAGGTGGGAGAAGTTAATGGTATGCTGCTTATAAGCAGGAGACAGCCGACTGGTTGGAATCAGGACATAGGTGATGCTGACTCTGACTTACTTCACCACCAACCAATCAGAATGTCCGCAAGCTGATCAACCCTCTTTGAACCATTACTGGAAAACTTCTCACTACTCGCTCCAGGTTGGGACACACAGTTTCGAGGGCATTAGCCCACGGTGGCTGCCTTTGCCTGGCAAAGCAATAAAGTTGTTCTTTTCTACCTCACCCAAAACTCTGTGTCCAAGATTTAATTCGATGTTGGGGTACAGAGGCTGGATTCAGCTTCAGCACCGATGAAAATCACATAGAGGAAGAGTTATTAGAGGAGATGGTGGAACCATGGCAATAACCCCTGAGCTGAGCAATTCTTGAAGGACAAGATGACCTTAATGTGGATTTGAAGCCAAACACCCACATTTAGTGGTCTTTCCCTCTTGTGCTACTGTGCTTAGTCGCTCAGTCATGTCCGATTCTTTGCCACCCCGTGGACTGTAGCCTGCCAGGGTCCTCTGTCCATGGGGATTCTCCAGGCAAGAATACTGGAGTGGGTTGCATGCCCTCCTGCAGGGGGTCTTCCCAACCCACAGATTAAACCAGGTCTCCTACACTGCAGGTGGATTCTTTACCATCTGAGCCGCCAGGGAGTTCCTCTAGTGCTGCAGCTAGAAGTTTTTAAGTGTTGATTATTGTCATCCCGTGCAGACTTGATCCTGACTCTCCGTTTCAAAAATGTTGATAAACACAGGTATTTAGAATTCAGGGAAGATGGCTAATTACAACCATGGAAAAGTATGCACTGAGCCTCTAAATAAAGAAGCTACAGTCTTGTTTACAATTCAGCAAATTATGCATCTAGACAAGCAATACTGCAACCTTCATTAAAAGATACTTGAAATTCCAAGGAGAAAATAATGTTTATTACATCTGCCATATTAACTTAAGGTAGGCCACATTATAAAGGTTTTTAGAGTCAGACACGATTTAGTGACTGAAAAATTAAAAAAAAAAAACACAAAAAAACAGGATTTTTTATGTGTTATGTGTCCCCTGGACGAGGCCATGGCAACCCATTCCAGTATTCTTGCCTGGAGAATTTCATGGGCAGAGGAACCTACAGTGGACTACAGTCCATAGAGTCTCAAAGAGTCAGACACAACTGAAGCGACTTAGCACACAGTGTATGTGTTATGTGTGGCCTTTAATGTACTTTTATGGGTCATTAAAATTATTGTGCTTAGTACATTTAAACATTTTTAATGAACTTCTCACAAAGGATACTTTGGATTATGGCCAATGGAACACCAGAGTGAGAGTCGCTAGGCTTGAGTTCTAGCCGTGACTCTGTGTAAATCACATAACCTCAGCAAGTGTATTTACTAACTGCCTGATGCATGAAGTTCACTAAATATCTCTTAAACACTTAGAAACAATTATGATTCTATGGAAATGTAACTGTGATAGCAATGAGGGAGCATAAGAAGAACCCATGGATGAATGGGCAAGTGGTCCTTACCAGGAATACTGAAGACATCAACATTTCACTCAGCTACCTGATGGAGGCATGGCAGACACTTAACCCTGATGGAACACCTTTAACACAAAACATAGTTTCAGATGGTATTTGTCCTCCAGAGTGGCACAGCGGGCCAGAGTATAGCATATTGTTTTTAGATTGCCTAGCATTCCATGTGTAGCCTGAGGACCCCAGAGCTACAGCTTTACATTAGAAGCCCCTCCAGGACCACCTCAAAGTCAGTGCTTTGATTGCCACAGTCATTCACTGCAAGAAATTAAATCAGACTCCCAGAGTCCAAGCCACCATCAACCACAGCCTCTGGGAAATAGGAGGGAGCAGGCCCACTTTAAACAAATACAGACTTGATAAATAAAACAACTACACTGATGCCTGTTTCTGTTTCCTGAGAAATATTTCTGAAAAGTGTCTCACTTGGTAGTAATGGATATTCTGAGTTTAATCTGGTAAGTACACCTGTGATCATGATAAAACCTTACTGTGATTTACTATAAACCCAATCATTAAATAAATACAGTATAGCACTTGTGAATATCAATAGAGCTAAAATTTAAAATGTGCTTCTTTCACTGCCTCCTGCAGCTTAATTTAATAAAATATAAAGTCTAGAGGTAGATAGTTTGTTCTTGAGAATTTCAACATGCATTATTGCATCAGTTTCCTGATACAGAGTGTCAGAGTGAATGTAGTTCATTCTAAGGGGGGAGAAGAACAATAGTTAATAACCCTACTGTAAAGGTTGACAGGGTTTATGGTGGAAGAGGGCTTTTTAATCCAAGTGTTACACTCTGCACATTCAATTTAAATAAGCAACATGCTACAGTCCATGAAGCAATAGTGACAAGGCAGTGAACTGCTAAGGGAGGCCTTCTTCTTAGCCTTTTAGTTAATTTTCAGTCTTCTTTTTCTCATTATCTTTGTCAATTAGTAGTTACTGAACTTCTGCACAGGCACTGGTCCAGGACTTGAAGCAATGCCGTTTTTGGGTAATGGAAGAATAGTAATGAACCATTTTCAGTATTTACCTTTGAGGTTTCTTTGCTCTTGTGTCTGGATGCATTCACATTGGTTTGCCTCTTGCCTCCAAGGAATGATTATTCTCTTTTAATGTCATTAGTGAATTTGTTTTCACAGAGCCAGAGAAAACTGTGCAAAAAGTCAGGCAAATGATTTAGTACTATGGAACCACAAAAAGGCACTTTTTAATTCAAAATGTAATTTAATTACAAATGTTTAGTCTATTTGTACCTCTCTGCCTATGGGATAGCTTACTTCATAGCAAAGCTGTAGTTCGATTTAACCAGTAGTGATGAGTTATCAATTGTCTTATGAAGAATAGAGCTTTTTCTTCGTGTTGGCTGTTCTTTCTTAGCTATTTTTTTTAAATAACTTTTTTATTTTGTATTGTGGTATAGCCAATTAGATTAATGGAGAAGGGAATGGTGACCCACTCCAGTACTCTTGCCTGGAAAATCCCATAGATGGAGGAGCCTGGTGGGCTGCAGTCCATGGGGTCGCTAAGAGTCGGACACAACTGAGCGACTTACTTTCACGGTTCACTTTCATGCATTGGAGAAGGAAATGGCAACCCACTCCAGTGTTCTTGCCTGGAGCATCCCAGGAACGGGGAGCCTGGTGGGCTGCTGTATGTGGGGTCACACAGAGTCGGACACGACTGAAGCGACTTAGCAGCAGCAGCAAGTAGACTAACAATGTTGTGATAGTTTCAGGTGAATAGCAAAGGGCCTCAGCCATCCATATACATATATCCTTTCTTCTCCAAAATCCCCTCCATCCAGGCTGCCACATAACCCTGAGCAGAGCTCTATGTGCTATACAATAGGTCCTTGTTGGTTATCCATTTTTAACACAGCACTGTGTACATGTCCATCCGAAACTCCCCAACTCTCCCTCCCCCCATCCCTCCCCCTGCACCTGCCCCCCAGCAATCATAAGTTTGTTCTCTAAGCCTGTGAGTCTATTTTTTCAATCAATTATCATTCTTTCCATTTGGGTCCTAGAGAAAGAATATGGAAGCTCCTGACATGATAGAATTTCAAGTGGAGGGAGGAATAGGAATTCTCTGAAGGTAGAAATGGGAAGCAGAACTAGAGAAGAATATTCTGGCTTCAGCAAAAGTGTCAGTGACTGGGATGCAACACAGCACAGAATACTGACTCATATCCTGTTGGTTTCTTCAAATTGCTCAACATTTTCAAAAGGATAACTATTTAACTAAAAAATGGTGGGAACTATTGGTTATAAAAAAAGGACTTGCTAACATCATTCAGACTACTGAGCTTATGTTGTAGAAAACAGAGTCTGGACTCCATACCATCCAAATACTTTCCCTGACACTTAGGTTATGTTGATTTCACATGATTTGGAGTTACTCGTCTTTTCTCAGATGTTAAAAAAATCTATAAAATTTTATAAACTCTAATGAAATATGTTTGATCTATTTCTAGCATCTATCCCTGGGTTATAAATAAATAAACCATCCAATCAATTATACTAAATTCTTTGACTGTAGCCACTACAGACTCACAGCAAAGTAATATACCAGACTAAGTATTTTCAATCAAATTATTTGTACAGCCCTTCCATATGACACAGAAATTGTCCCCACATGTGAGCTGATGTAGTGATAAAAAGCCTAATATTAATGTAATCAGATAGTTAGAACTTATAGTTCAAACTCTGAAGTCCAACTCACCAGATTAAAATGGTGGTCACACGTTTACTCTCTGTATTATCTTGGACAACCTACTTTATTTGTCTGGATTTTCATCCTCACTGAAAAAAGGAACTTAATGAATTGTACTTATCCAATTGGACAGTTTGAGTTTACAGTGATGAAGTATCTATAGAGAGTGTTTGTTAAATCATTAGGATCAAATTAATAAAAGATATTTTATGCTTCTTGGCATAGTACTGCATAGACAAGGAAATTTCCTTTAAATTCATTAAGAATATGCCTTCAATGCAGGAGACCCTGGTTCAGTTCCTGGGTTGAGAAGATCTTCTTGAGAAGGGTTAAGCTACCCACTCCGGTATTCTTGGTCTTTCCTGGTGGCTCAGAGGGTAAAGAATCCACCTGCAATGCGGGAGACCTGGGTTCAATCTCTAGATTGGGGATATCCCCTGGAGGAGGGCATGGCAAACTAATACAGTGTTCTTGCCTGGAGAATCTCCAAGAACAGAGAAGCCTGGTGGGCTACAGTCCACGGGGTTGCAAAAAGTTGGCCATGACTGAATGACTAAACACCGCACGGCACAGCTTCTAGGAAGAAAAAAAAAAAAGCATGCTGTTGAGCTATCTGCATTTTGAAGAACCTAAGGTAAATGATGTCAATACACAAATTCCACCAAAGGCTTTCTGTTCAGGCAAGAAGAAATTCCTTGATCTATGAAGAATGTTCTGTAACATGTACCCACTGAATCATTTCTACAGTTTTTAAGAATACTATCCAGACTGAGTCACGTTCCATGCTACTTATGTCCATTGTGCCTATGATGAGTAGCTTTTCTTGATCTCTGACCTAAAATTTAAATTTAGTATAGAGAAATCATGAAAATGTGGCTTAGGTCCAAGGAGCAAATATCATGTAAAGTACCCGATGATATCTTGCATATTTTGACAGAAACATTCCAATAAGCATTTAGTGGGCATGACATCATTTAGTTATCACAGTTATCCAATGAATTAGGTATTATCTACATTTTACAATGAAGGAACTGAATCTCAGAAATATTAACTTGCCCCAGGCACATAGTTAGGAAATGGCAGAATTTGTATTTGGACAAGTATTACTCACTTCAGTCATGTCCAACTCTTTGTGACCACATGGACTATAGCCTGCAAGGCTCCTCTGTCCATGAAATTCTCCAGGCAAGAATACTGGAGTGGGTAGCCATTTCCTTCTCCAGTGCATCTTCATGACCCAGGGATCAAACCCAGGTCTCCTACATTGAAGGCAGATTCTTTACCATCTGAGCCACCATTTGAACAAGGTCTAGTCATAATCCAAGGCCAATTTCCACTACACTGAACTGAACACCAAGCATCTCTTCATATCACCACACAAGTCTCCATTCTAATACCAAGAGTCTGTAGCCCCTGTGTCCACACAGTTTCTCTCTAGAAAGAGTTCCAATCAATGTACTCCGTATAGGGTTAGATTAGATAATGGTTCCTTCTTCAGCTAACTTCTCCTTAGGAGAGTGATTATGCTCATCCCAGAAAGAATGTGTGGCTCAGAGTAGTTGGAACCCTTCCCTATTTGAGTTGCATTAGTGACAGTCTGCTCCACCACCGAGTTTCATTTATGTCCCCATGATTGGCTGCGACTGGAATCTCTCGAAGCTGCCATGAGGAGGTCTCCTTATTGCTGTCAGAGCTGTGTTGCTGCCATCGCTGCTACAGCCAGAAGCTTTGTGTCAATATTTTCTGCAACAGGAATACTCTGATGTGATCGCCACGTGCTCTGTTGCTGTTAGCGGAATCAGAGTGTTCATTCAGCTTCTTTCAGACCTGTATCAGCTACCTCTCAACTGTGCGCCTTTACAGAAGCACCTGTGTAAGTGGTGGTTTATGGATTTTAAATCTTCCTCTTTGGGATGACCTCTGCCTAACCTATTCACAGAGCTGACAGGTAAATCAACACCAGCTTTGTCATAGAGATACTTGTCAGACATACTTGCCAGCCCACTTCAACAAAGGACAACACTTGGTTTCTAAGCCCGTCCGTTAGTGTAAGATACGGCTTGTGTCTTTCCAGATACAAAACTGCTTAATTTCTCAGTTTTGGATGAATGGCTTTCCTAATATGTCGTAGGTTTCAGAGTTTATCTACACATCCCTGCCTTCACCCTTCATATTAGTGTCTGAGCTTTCTAAACATGTTGCTAAATTTTACTGAACATTTTATATACACAAGGTCACGTGCTGAGCACTTTCAAATTACTAACTTATTAGGTCTCACAGTGGTCATACCATTATCATCTCAATTTTGAAGCTGAATAAGCTGAAGTAGAGAATGGTTGAAAAACTTGCACATAGCACACAGCTGGGATTCAAACATCCTTCACCAACACAGCAAAGGAAATCTGATTTCAGAGTCCATGTTCATAACCATTACTTTATGTTGCCCTGAAAATGAGAGATCCATTAAGACCACATCCAAGCTTCTCAGTAGCCAGGCTGTTCTGAACAAAGTGAATGAGTCTTCACATATTTGAACCCTGTGGTTTCATCATCTTCGTATTTAGCACACACCTCAGCTTTGACTACCACCAATGTGCTCTCCTACTCTGATCCATACTAAACATTGTGGTGTGGGAGAAGACTTTGAGAGTCCCTTAGGCAGCAAGAAGATCAAACCAGTCAATCCTAAATGAAATAAACCCTGAATATTCATTGGAAGGACTAATGCTGACCTGAAGATTTGATACCTCAGCCGCCTGATGACAAGAACTGAGTCGTTGGAAAAGATCCTGATTCTAGGAAAGATTGAGGGCGGGAGGCAAAGTGGGTGGCAGAGGATAAAGTGGTAGGATGGCATCACTGACTCAGTGGACACGAATTTGAGAGAACTCTGGGAGACAGTGGAAAACAGGGAAGCCTGTCAAGCTGCAGCTCACGGTGTCTGCACACAAAGAATCAGATACGACTTAGCGACTGAACAACAAAACATACTGTACAAACAATGGTAAGGGATCATGTTCTCTTTTTTTGCTTCCAAATACTGAGTTGGCTCCCAAAAAGTTTGTTTGCATTTTTCTATAACATCTTCCAGAAAAACCTGAATGAACTTTTTGGCCAACCTATAATTTACACTTTTAATCCAATTGGGTTGGGAGGGGGGGACTGTTAACATAAAACTCATAAAAATGTGAAATAAAAATAATAGTAACAATTGCTTGTGATGTAAATAAAGTAAATTTATTTCATACAAAGAGTATTTTCCCAAATCACACACCCCAAAACACTGAAATAGTGAAAAGAGGAACCAAAATAGCAGAAATGTAGTGAATATGCTAAACCTGAACTTATCATATTCAGATATCTCTGACTACTCCATGGTTATGAAGTTTATGGAAGTGAAATTCAAAGCTGTCCTGCACTTGTCAAACAATAGGTTCAATGTAATAGCTAACTAAAAGAGTGCTGTATTACAGTAAATAAAATAATGATGGACAGTGAGGAGACATAGATTTGAGTTGTGGTTTGATGCTATTAACTATGTGAGCAACCTCTGATACAGCTGAAGGCAGCAGAGTTCACAGGACTAAATGGGTTTCCAGGTGTCTTTAAGCTCTAGTACTGTATGTACTTCTGATATTAGTAGCCTGTTAACCTTTCTCTATTACAGCGTGTTATAATAAGCCAGACTCAATGCTTAGTGTTTCCACTGAGAATAATCAGTAGTCAAAGTGTAATGTGGGCTTTTTAAGTATTCATGTTCCTGCCTGGTGGCAATTCTTATTGCTCTATGATAAATAGTGTCCTAGTGACCTAAAATAGTTAACGTGCTTTCCTATCAGCTTACCACCAGTTTGTTTAGTCGCTCAGTCTTGTCCAACTCTTTTGCGACTCCATGGACTGTAGCCTGCCAGGCTCCTCTGTCCATGGGCTTTTCCAGGCAAAAATACAGGTGTGAGTTGCCATTTTCTTCTCCAGGGGGTCTTCCTCACCCAGGAATCGAACCCGAGGCTGCTGCCACGTCTCCTGCATTGCAGGCAGGCTCTTTACCCCTGAGCCACCGGAGAAGCCTAGCTTCCCACCAGAAATGCTCAAAAAGGAAAAAAAAAAAGTAAAAAATTTTCTCATTGGAGAAAATACAGGATAGTTCATTCACTCACAAACATAGGCAAAAATAGTTAGCGTTTAGAGAAATAAAAGATCCTATTTTTCAGGATCCAATTTGTGGAACTTAAAATCTGAGTCTCCCTACACATTCTGCAGATTCTTTACTCACTAGGCAATGACGACCCACCAGTAACACAGCAAGTTGGCTCATAAGTGTTAGAAGAAGTTTCCAGGAGCTGTGACTCGGGTGTGACATAGGCCAAAGAGCTACAGGAGCTGGATGCAGGGCTCTGAGCTTGGCACTGGCTACAGTCCCATTCCAGAGTCTGGCAACTCTTAGACACGTACGTCTTGGGTGGACAAGGCTTTGCCGTGTCGCTCACAGGTTGGCAGCTCTGGACTACAAGCCCCGTTTGCTGGCTACTTCCTGACTGGCAAGGCTGAGAAACACACTCCAACACTGCCGAGGGACTTCTTGACTGGCATGCTGTCCTTTCACAGGGCCTGGAATTAGGACAAGTTGTTTGGACGACTCTGGAGAGACAGACATTTTGCACACAGCTCTCCTCTCTGTGTAATTCCCATTCACCTCCAGGTGTTATGCAGCTGGTGGTCTTCCTGTAGGTTTCTGGAAAGGTGTCCAGGAGCCAGGTCCTGCTGTAGCAACTGCTGGGTAAAAAGAATCCATCTTCAAACTTTGTAACATTCGATTCATGGACAATGGCAGAGAGAGGTGGGGCACTGTAGAAGTTCTTGAGCGACTGGACAGGTCTCTGGGTCATATTGTGAAAATCCTTGATTGAGTTGGTCCCGGGGACCCAACATGTTGGCCTGAAGATCCAGTTCATTACTGAGGAGGTTATATACTCTGAAAACTGGGTGTTGGCTTCTTCTCATGACTCTTGCTACGTCATTGCTTAAGCTTACTGGAAGGATAGCATCTCATTAGCACTTTGCTTACTTATATATGAGGATGATGTTTTATTAACAAAGAAGCCGGTCCACTTTGAATCTTCAAAATAGCTTTCATGTTAGCCCCAAACCTGACTCATTGGGGTGGGGCTTGTCAAATATGAGTCCCAACAGGTCACCAAGCTAACATTTTTTGTTTTTTTCGTTAGTCACCATGACTCTCCATATTGGTAAATGGACTATAAGAATATATGTAGAAATAGCCAATTGAATAATGATTAATATTCAGCACTGGCATTTTGAGAAATGGCACCTTAGCAGAACTTGATATTATAATCAAAACATTTTTCAGTAAGAGGTTGATTTGATTGAAATTGCCCTCATTCTCCTTCGAACTCTTCACCCAAAGTATTGAATTTGACCATTGCCCTATAAACATCTTTCCCTTTGTCTAACATTTCATTCCCCTCATCTTACTGAAAGTGAAATTTAAATGTTAACTCTCTTTAAAGCTTTCCCCTGATTTTCCTGGTTAGATGTTATTACTTATTCTTCTGAATTAGCAATGGGTTCTGACACATTCATTGTTTTGATTATATTTTACACCAAGTAGTACATTTACCTTGTGCTTGATAATCTGCCTTTGTAAGAAACCTGTTTCAAGTATGCTTTTAGTTCAGTTCAGTCGCTCAGTCATGTCCGGCTCTTTGCGACCCCATGAATCGCAGCACGCAGGCCTCCCTGTCCATCACCAACTCCAGGAGTTTACTCAAATTCATGTCCATCGAGTCGGTGATGCCATCCAACCATCTCATCCTCTGTTGTCCCCTTCTCCTTCTGCCCCCAATCCCTCCCAGCATCAGGGTCTTTTCCAATGAGTCAACTCTTCGCATGGAATGGCCTAAGTACTGGAGTTTCAACTTCAGCTTCAGTCCTTCCAATGAACACCCAGGACCGATCTCCTTTAGGATGGACTGGTTGGATCTCCTTGCTGTTCAAGGGACTCTCAAGAGTCTTCTCCAACACCACAGTTCAAAAGCATCAATTCTTTGGCACTCAGCTTTCTTCACAGTCCAACTCTCACATCCATACATGACCACTGGAAAAACAGCCTTGATAGATGGACCTTTGTTGGCAAAGTAATGTCTCTGTTTTTAAATATGCTGTCTAGGTTGGTCATAACTTTCCTTCCAAGGAGTAAGCGTCTTTTAATTTCATGGCTGCAATCACGATCTGCAAGTGATTTTGAAGCCCAGAAAAATAAAGTCAACCACTATTTCCACTGTTTCTCCATCTATTTCCCATGAAGTGATGGGACCGGATGCCATGATCTTAGTTTTCTGAATGTTAAGCTTGAAGCCAACTTTTTCACTCTCTTCTTTCACTTTCATCAAGAGGCTTTTTAGTTCCTCTTCACTGTCTGCCATAAGGGTGGTGTCATCTGCATATCTGAGGTTATTGATATTTCTCCCGGCAATCTTGATTCCAGCTTGTGCTTCTTCCAGCCCAGTGTTTCTCATGATGTACTCTGCATATAAGTTAAATAAGCAGGGTGACAATATACAGCCTTGACATACTCCTTTTCCTATTTAAAACCAGTCTGTTGTTCCATCTCCAGTTCTTACTGTTACTTCCTGACTTGCATACAGGTTTCTCAAGAGGCAGTTCAGGTGGTCTGGTATTCCCATCTCTTTCAGAATTTTCCACAGTTTATTGTATTCCACACAGTCAAAGGCTTTGGCATAGTCAATAAAGCAGAAATAGATGTTTTTCTGGAACTCTTTTGCTTTTTTGATGATCCAGCAGATGTTGACAATTTGATCTCTGGTTCCTCTGCCTTTTCTAAAACCAGCTTGAACTTCTGGAAGTTCATGGTTCACGTATTCCTGACAGAATGTGGTCCACTGGAGAAGGGAATGGCAAACCACTTCAGTATTCTTGCCTTGAAAATGAAAAGGCAAAAAGATAGGACACTGAAAGAGGAACTCCCCAGGTTGGTAGGTGCCCAATATGCTACTGGAGATCAGTGGAGAAATAACTCCAAAAAAGAATGAAGGGATGGAGCCAAAGCAAAAACAACACCCAGTTGTGGATGTGACTGGTGACAGAAGCAAGGTCCGATGCTGTAAAGAGCAATATTGCATAGGAACCTGGAATGTTAGGTCCATGAATCAAGGCAAATTGGAAGCGGTCAAACAGGAGATGGCAAGATTGAACGTCGACATTCTAGGAATCAGCAAACTAAGATGGACTGCAATGGGTGAGTTTAACTCAGATGACCATTATATCTAGTACTGTGGGCAGAAATCCCTTAGAAGAAAGGGAGTAGCCATCATGGTCAACAAAAAAGAGTCTGAAATGCAGTACTTGGATGCAATCTCAAAAATGACAGAATGATCTCTGTTAGTTTCCAAGTATGCTCTACATTTTTTTTTAATTCAGTGCTTTGTTTTTGATGGAAGAATGATCAGCTCCTACATTTATAATGCTATTATGCTGTACTTAGCGTAGTTTCATACTCATAGCCCAAGACCTAGCAACAGGATTTCTCTAGCATATATTGTAATTTATTGAGTTCAGCTTATGACAGTGAAATGGCAGACTCCCAGCACTCTGGTCTACCTCTCTTGGTCTGAAGCAAACCAAGAACACTCAGGAACTTTGAATAACCCTTATACAAGCTCCTCTTTAATAAGTGATGGACCAAGGATATTATATACTTAAAAGGACACCTCTGAGTGTCCACATTCAGCTTGACAGGTTATACACTCAATTTCTGTATAATGCTTTTGTAATACAGGCAGATTATTTATAATTTTGCATGACCACTTTTGTGAGATGAAAGATGCCCTCCACATGAACCCTATAACAAGCCATTTAATGTTTATGCACATTTGTATTCATCATTACACAAAAGCTTCTCCTCTTCAAAGCAGTAAATGGATTCTCATTGCTCTTGAAAAATGAGACCCATTCCCCTACAGCACCATCTAAGACCTGGTTGCTGCCTATTTTTCTTTCTCCAAATCTCACCACTCTCCTCTGCCCAGAATGCTCTCTTCTCCCAAGTCTTCACCTAGTTCCTTGAACATGCCAAGCATTCCCTTGCTTCCGTATTTTGCACATGCAGTTGTCTATTTCATTCCTTCACTGCCCTCTCCCTTTCCATATACAGCTCCCTTCCTCAGTTTTTGTGTCTCAACTTAAATGCTTCTCTTCAGTTCTTTCCTTTATCTTTCCAGTTGAAAAAAAATCACATTCTTGGAGTATCGTATTTTTTTCCTTCACAATACTTATCTCAGCTTATAATGATTTTGTTTCTTCATTATGTCTTTGTCATTACAATGTAAGATCCATAAAGGCAAGAAATAGATATCTTTCTCACTACTATATCCTTAACTCTAAACGCCATGCCTGGCTGGTACATAATAAGAGCTCCATCAGTGTGTTTTGAAACATTAATTAATAGAAGTTGCTAAGTAAAAATTCACTCAGATTACAGCTAAAAGCCTTAAGGTATACAGTTCTGACACCGGAACATACCCAGGAATTGGCAAGTGTGCACAGGTTATAAAAAAGAAATAATAATAACCATGCCTGCCTCTCAACCACCGCTCAGTGAAATAGGAAGAAAATCATTAAGGAAGGCTCTTATTAGCTGAATCAATTATTTTAGAATAACATTTGCTTGCCCATAGAAACAACACAGGCAAATGTTTTTGAAAGCATTTACCAAGCAAAACGGCAGTACTGTTCACTGCCAGCCGAGTCCTGTTGCCAAATTCTGAGGGGCAAAGACAGGACACCACCCAGGCCAACCTTCACACAATTGTCTCCAGCAGTTAACCTCTTTATTAACCTCACAATGTGTAGTAAATTAGTGCATACCCGGCCGGTTCCAAATCTCCACATGAAGACAGTGTCAGTTGTGAGTGGGTCTGTCATTTACGAATAAGGCAGCTCCACGAGTTCTTTTCTCTTTGGGATGAGGCATTAACTTGAGCATTCTGTCTAGTTAAGTGCTGAATTAGCAGGTGTTCCAGTATACAGTTTTAATTTTAACTGGTGCTGAGTTTATAGAGGGAGTGGCCTGGCATATCTCAACAGAATGACGTAGGTTAGGACAACTAGTCACCTTGGAATCATTTTCATTCAACTCACTACAAACTAAGCATTAGTTCTGTAGGCACTTGAAAATGATAATTATGTAGTCTACTTCCTAGAATTCTTGAGAAATAAATAGAATCATTACCTGATGGCTTACGGCGACTGGATTCTTTGCTACTAAATAGTTGAAAAGCAATTTACTGGTCTTAAAGTCGACATGATTGCAGATGCAGTGGCACCCCCTAACCACCAGAGGGCGGAATATCAACAATTGCTGTGGCCTGCTCAGTCACTTCAGTCGTGTCCAACTCGGCAACCCTGTGAACTGTAGCCGGTCAGATTCCTCTGTCCACGGAATTTTCCAGGCAAGAATACTGGAGTGGGTGGCCATTTCCTACTGAGATGATATGTATGATACCAGACTGCCTGCCACATTTTGAGGGATAAATGAGTGAAAGTATTTCTAATCAAATTAAATATCATCATACAGACCAAGATGTTGCTCTTGTGGCAACATCAGTCTGGCGGTGCTACCATACTATAAAGTAAAATAAAAGTCTTTATTTGTATTTTTAAGATTATGTTGTTTACGGCTGTAAATGTCACACATTCTGAGATCCTTCTAAGGGTTGGATTGTGTTTATCATTTCCATTAAATGTCTAGCCAGCCTCTGTCCATCTCTCAAGAACTTAGCACATGGTTGCTGAAAGGTTGAGTAGTTTATATTGTTTTTATATTGATTATGTTGCTACTTTGGACTTCTAATCACTGGTACAGCTGTATCAAGGTAAACAAAAATTCACAAATTAAAGTCACCCTTCTGCATTTAGAAAAGGCAGAGGAACCAGAGATCAAATTGCCAACATCTGCTGGATCATAGAAAAAGCAAGAGAATTCCAGCAAAACATCTGCTTCTGCTTCATTGACTACATTAAAGCCTTTGACTGTGTGGATCACAACAAACTGGAAAATTCTGAAAGAGATGGGAATACCAGACCACCTGACCTGCCTCTTGAGAAATCTATATGCAGGTCAGGAAGCAACAGTTAGAACCAGACATGGAACAACAGACTGGTTCGAAACTGGGAAAGGAGTATGTCAAGGCTGCATATTGTCACCTTGCTTATTTAACTTATATGCAGAGTACATTATGAGAAATGCTGGGCTGGATGAAGCACAAGCTGGAACCAAGATTGCCAGGAGAAATATCAGTAACCTCAGATATGCAGATGACACCATCCTTATGGCAGAAAGTGAAGAGGAATTAAAGAACCTCTTGATTACAGTGAAGGAAGAGTGAAAATTTTGCTTAAAACTTAACGTTCAAAAAGTGAAGAACTTGGCACCTGGTCCCATAACTTCATGGCAAATAAATGGGGAAACAATGGAAACAGTGAGAAACTTTATTTTTGGGGGGGCTCCAAAATCACTGCAGATGACTGCAGACATGAAATTAAAAGATACTTGCTCCTTGGAAGAAAAGCTATGACCAACCCAGACAGCATATAAAGCAGAAGCACTACTTTTCCAACAAAGGTCCATATAGTCAAAGCTTTGGTTTTTCCAGTAGTCATGTATGGATGTGAGAGTTGGACCATAAAGAAGGCTGAGCACCAAATAATTCATGCTTTTGAACTGTGGTGTTGGAGAAGACTCTTGAGAGTCTCTTGGACTGTAAGGAGATCAAATGAGTCAATCCCAAAGGAAATCAATCCTGAGTATTCATTGGAAGGATTGATGTTGAAGCTGAAGCTCCAATACTTTGGCCACTTGATTCAAAGAGCCTACTTATTAGAAAAGACCCTGATGATGGGAAAGATTGAAGGCAGGAGGGGAGGGGACCACAGAGGATGAGATGGTTGGATGGCATCACTGGCTCAATGGACATGAAATTTGAGCCAGTTTCAGGTGATGGTGAGGGACAGGAAAGCCTGGCATGCTGCAGTCCATGGGCTCACAAAGAGTTGGACACAACTGAGTGACTGAACAACAACAACAAAGTCACCTTCAGGAACTTAATTCAGTTCAGTTCTTCCAGAATTTATTTCCTGCTTCCTTGCCTTAGTTTTATTGCACCGACCAAAATTATGGCAAAGCACTAAGTTAATTTAAATCAATTCAATTTCTCCAATCAAGAATTCATTCATGTAGATGCAGTGTATTGCAAAGAATTACTAGGCTGAGAATGAAAATACTTGACTTTTAACCCTGTTGATTCTATTCACTGCATGAATTTGTACATCACTCTACCTCTCTTGATATCTTACAAGATAATGATATCTGCAAGGTAACGGCAACCCACTCTAGTACTCATGCCTGGAGAATCCCAGGGATGGAGGAGCCTGGTGGGCTGCCATCTATGGGGTCGCACAGAGTCGGACACAACTGAAGCGACTTAGCTGCCAGGGTCTTTTCCAGTTATCACATTTTCTCTGATTTTCTGTCAGAATCTTAATATCTAGAGTTGAAAAGGTATGAAATGGCATGCTGTCAAATCTACCTACTGATTGAAAACCACACTTTAATTTAGTAAATGAAATCTTTATAATCTTTATTAAGAGTAGCTATGATGAGTTTTAAAGGACAGACAGAAGGTTGAAGTTTGTAGATAATTAGATGCCATGTTAATAGCAGAAAGCAAAAGGAACCAAAGAGCTTCTCATTGAAGGCAAAAGAGGAGAATGAAAAAGTTGGCTTAAAACTCAACATTCAAAGAACTAAGATCATGGCATTCAGTCCCATCACTTCATGGTAAATAGATGGGGAAAAAAGTGGAAACAATGAAAGACTTTATTTTCTTGGCCTCCAAAATCACTGTGGACAGTGACTGCAGCCATGAAATTAAGATGCTTGCTCCTTGGAAGAAAAGCTATGACAAACATAGACAGCCTGTTAAAAAGCAGAAGCATTATTTTGTCAACAAAGGTCTGTATACTCAAAGCTGTGATTTTTCCAGTAGTCATATATGGATGTGAGAGTTGGGCCATAAAGAAGGCTGAATGCCAAAGAATTAATGCTTTCAAACTGTGGTGCTGAAGGCTCTTGAGAGTCCCCTAGACTGCAAGGAGATCAAACCAGTCAGTCCTAAAGGAAATCAACCCTGAATATTCATTGGAGAGACTGATGCTGAAGCTGAAGCTCCAATACTTTGGGGACCTGGTTCTAAGAGCTGACTCACTGAAGAAGACCCTGATGTCAGGAAAGATTGAAGGCAGGAGGAGATGGGAATGACAGAAGATGAGATAGTTGTATGGCATTATTGACTCAATGGGCATAGTTTGAGCAGACTCCAGGAGATACTGAAGAACAGGGAAACCTGGTGTGCTGCAGCTCAAGGGGTTACAAAGATTCAGGCACAACTTAACTACCAAACACAAGATGCCATGCATGCAGGTAGAAATCCAAAAAAACTATTTGAGATAACAAAAACCTCAGATATGCAGACAACACTACCCTTATGGCAGAAAGTGAAGAGGAACTAAAGAGCCTCTTGAAGAAAGTGGAAGAGGAGAGTGACAAAGTTGGCTTAAAGCTCAACATTCAGAAAACTAAGATCATGGCATCTGATCCCATCACTTCATGGCAAACAAATGGAAAAACAGTGGAAACAGTAGCTGACTTTATTTTTCTGGGCTCCAAAATCACTGCAGATGGTGATTGCAGCCATGAAATTAAAAGACGCTTACTCCTTGGAAGGAAATTTATGACCAACCTAGACAGCATATTAAAAAGCAGAGAAATTACTTTGTCAACAAATGTCCATCTGGTCAAGGCTATGGTTTTTCCAGTGGTCATGTATGGATGTGAGAGTTGGACTATAAAGAAACCTGAGTGTCAAAGAATTGATGCTTTTGAACTGCGGTGTTGGAGAAGACTCTTGACAGTCCCTTGGACAGCAAGGAGATCCAACCAGTCCATCCTAAAGGAGATCGGTCCTGAGTGTTCATTGGAAGGACTGATGCTGAAACTCCAGTACTTTGGCCACCTCATGCGAAGAGCTGACTCATTGGAAAAGACCCTGATGCTGGGAGGGATTGGGGGCAGGAGGAGAAGGGGACGACAGAGGATGAGATGGTTGGATGGCATCACTGACACGATGGACATGAGTTTGGGTAAACTCTGGGAGCTGGTGGTGGACAGGGTGGCCTGCGTGCTGCGGTTCATGGGGTCACAAAGAGTCAGACATGACTGAGCAACTGAACTGAACTGAACTGCAAGTAAATAAAAAGGATGCTTCTCTGTACAGAAACACATGAAGAAAGAAAGAAAGTGTTAGTTACTCAGTCATGCCCAACTCTTTGCGACCCCTTGGATTGCAGCTCAACGGGCTCCTCTCCATGGGATTTTCCAGTCACGGGTACTGGAGTGGGTTGCCATTTCCTTCTCCAGGGGATCTTTCCCACCCTGCGATCAAACCCGGGTCTCCTGCACTGCAGGCAGATTCTTTACTGACTGAGCTAGGACTTCCCTTGTACGCATGAGTCCATCTCAAAAAACTGTGTTAAGGGGAATGATCAGCTTCCTTTAGATGTTGTTGTTGAGTTGCTAAGTTGAGTCCAACTCCTTTAGATATAACTTTCTGTAAACTAAGTCAAGTACCATGTACACCTCCTCAGGCAATGAAATGGACATGGTAAAACTTTTAGGCTCTGGAATACTCAAAATTATGACTCTATAACCATAATATTGATCCTATGTGGAATATGGAAGTAAATCTTTCACCAACAACTCTCTCTTTCTAAAGATAAATAGATTTTCTTAGAATTTGATCATAAAAGGATTCACACATAACAGCATTTCTTCTCTGAAACTATTTCTAAATAATTTTGTTTCCTGGAATAATTCTTGATCATTTAAAATTCAATTATATCAGATTTTGATTCAAAGAGCTGAAAAGAGAAAAAGTTAAAAAAAGAGAAAAGTTAGATGATTACACAGTGTCTGTGAAAACTTTAATGAGAAGTAATTTAAAAAAAAAGAATAAACCAGAGTATCTTAAGTATCTAAACATTAACTTTCATATTTTCTACCCCTTTGTTCATTATGTCTTGGATGTGAAAGTGTTAGGTTTATTATAGTAATTATGCAATTTCTTTTGTTCCTATCCTCAGATGCTCTTACTCTGGCCTTCCTCTGAGGTTAGCATACAGTGAG
The DNA here is from genome assembly GCF_019320065.1 of Cervus canadensis. Lineage (NCBI taxonomy): Eukaryota > Metazoa > Chordata > Mammalia > Artiodactyla > Cervidae > Cervus > Cervus canadensis. The sequence goes on along the minus strand of NC_057412.1, from coordinate 4,651,578 downwards.
GTTATTTTTCTGCCTTTGTGCAATCCAAAAATGTGAATTTGCTTTTGAGTTCTTCCAGTTACCCTATGGGTAATGAAGTCGTGGTAATATGTCATTGAGATGGTGCTAAATCATTTATGATGATAATCATGAACAAAGGATTGAAGACTTTGATGACAAGTAACTGACCTAAATAGAGTTCAACTAGCAAAAATGAATGCATGCTTGATGTCACTGACATAATATATTCTTCATACTGACACCCTAGCTCCATCTCATTCATTCATTCATTAAATTAACTTTTACTGAGTCTTTACTACTTATAAAATTTTGTTATATTGTGTATATTGAAAATGTAAGTGTAAATACTAAACAAAATAATAGTTTAAATGAAACATTACAACTGGTGATTTTGTAATCAGCAAAATAAGCATATATAATGCTAGCATTGTAAACAGAATAATCAACCCTATTGATTCCATAGTCTATTTAAAAGACATGAGAGAAGAGATAGCATTGTCATGGGTTTTGAAGGTTAAGAGAGACGTAGCATTGATTTTAGAAGTATCAGACCATGTAAGCGCTCAGATCTTCGCCATGTGTTCCCGGAAATGTGAGCAGTTGACACTGATGGAGTATGTGTTGGTGGAGTGTATGTTTGTGGAGTGTGATGAGAAGAGAAAATGGGAGAGTGCAGAGTGGGTTGCAAATGGTCTTTAATATTATATTAAGGAGTCTTTATAGCCAGTAAAAAATCCACCTGCAATGCAGGAGACCCAGGTTTGATCTCTGGGTTGGGAAGATCCCCCAGAGAAGGAAATGGCTACCCACTCCAGCATTCTTGCCTGGAAAATACCACGGACAGCATGTAACCTGGTGGGCTACAGTCCATGGGGTGACACGGCTGAGTGACTAACACTTTCACCTTCACTTTTTTTTTTCCCATTGAGAAGGAGATTGTTTTAGGTTTTAAAGGACTATCTCATTTAGGAAAACTTTAGTTACAAGTAGCTGAAATTGTAATTCAGCATGGCTTATATAATAACATGTATTAGCTCACGACCAAAGTCCAGAAATAAGATGGTCTGGGCTCTGTTCCTCAGCATTCCTGTTGGTTTACCCTCTTTCACACAATGGTTTAGTTCTCAGGCCATATGCAAGATGGATGCAGCATTCCACATAAGATGTGATAAAACGGAGACATGCTTGCTTCAAAAAAACTCCATAAGAAGATTTTTCCAAAAACATCTCTTATGATTATTCCCTGTTTCTCATTGGCTTAAGTCAGACCACATGCTCCATTCTGAACCATTCTGTTTCAGTAGGAACTGGGATTGCCAGATTCAATCCTGAAACCTGGGGCATAGCTATGTTAATATAAAAGTATAGGTGGATAGGACAGGATACACAAGCAAAATTCAGTTCTTGTGGGAAGAAGAGAGGAGAGAAAAACAGCTACAATGAACAATATGTTGCCCACATCCACTTAGATATCAATATTTTGTTCCCACTTAGGTATTTCAAATGTAGATGTATGCATTTCCCAAAACAAGAAAACTTAGTAAAGTATCTGTTATCCTATCCAAATGTAAGCCCAAGATATCAAGTCCTCCCTCTCGGCTAGTATTTCCTACTCATGTTGCAGCCATGCTTCCAGAAGCTGTCAGGAGAATTCTGTGAACCAGCTGGCCTTATACTGACCACATAGAAGAGAGAATGAAGGCTGAGCATCAACATGACTCAGAGATTCTAATCTTTTTATTGCAATAAGATGAATCTGTGGTTAATTTCATCCGTACTTAAGATATTTGTTTCATTACCTGGGTTACTGCTGTCAGGTAATATCATGACCTCAGAATTTCATTAGAGCTCGCATAAGGCCTCCTGATGCAAAGAGCTGACTCATTGGAAGAGACCCCGATGCTGGCAAAGATTGACGGCAGGAGGAGAAGGGGACGATAGAGGATGAGATGGCTGGATGGCATCACTGACTCAATGGGTTTGAGTAAACTCCAGCAGTTGGTGATGGACAGGGAGGCCTGGCGTGCTTTGGTTCATGGGGTCGCAAAGAGTCGGACACGCCTGAGCGACTGAACTGAACTGAACTGAACAAGTCTGTAAAAGTGGTAAGGAACCCTCCTGCCAGTACAGGAGACATGAGAGACTCAGGTTCAATCCCTGATTCTGGAAGATCTCCTAAAAGAGAGCACAGCTACCCACTCCAGCGTTCTTGCCTGGAGAATTCCACGGACAAAGGAACCTGGCAGGCTACTGTTCAGGGGGTCAGAAAGAGTTCGACATGACCTAGAATACAAATCTGTAAAAGGGTCCTATAAAAGTATTTTGACAATTCTTTCATCTGAAACAGCCTGGCTAGTACTTGCTGAAGCATCACTGTTGTCTGCTGAACTTTTCTGCTTGGCTCAGAACTATGACTAGTTTAACCAAAGTTAAGGTGTCCTGATAAGGTGGTCACAAGAGAGTTTAGGATAATCTTCTGCCCACGCTCTGAGTCCACTTGCCCAAAATTCCAAGGAACCAACTCTGTATTGGCAGGTAATTCTGCCAACCAGGGTGTCTGCTCCATAAATTAAATACTTCTTTTTAGTCAAACAACAGGAGGTTTGTAATTCCCAACAGACAGCCTCTTAAAAAACTTGAATGGTAAGCTTTATGAACTGATATCAGCTGAAATAAGTTTACTTGAAAGGAAAAGAGACCTCCTGCTCTATTTTTAACTAGAGAAGTGAGAGAGGAAATAGAAAACGGAATGTGTACTCTCTGAGATGAATTATTATAATATTAGTAGGATTTTAAAAAATAATCCCTCATCTAGGTAGTAGAATATAGACTCTGGCCAGATATTAATATTAGCCAAGATTAGTGAGATAACTGTGAAGTCACAGTCTAGAACCCTTAAAAAGCTGAACAGTAATAGAAGCCAGATATAGAAGGTTGGTTGATCACAAGAAGTTTGGCAGCTCCCAGAAGCCACATACATTGGGTTGCAGAATTGGGATCTGTGGCTCAGGGGAGGGAAGCCACAGACTCCATAAACCAGGGGTCTGAAGCCACGGGATCCAAAGCCCAATGAGTAGCAGGTACTAGATCCATAGCCCAAGCAGTAGGCTCTGCTGGACCCATGGCTCAGGGATCCAGTGTGAATTGACTGGCAAGGACTGCAGAGAGTGGAGGTCCTGGGTGGCAGAAGGACATCTGACACCTGATGGGTTCATAGCGCGTCTCCTGACTGTCGAGAGAGGAGCCCAGCTGGCAGGAGCTGGGAGAGCAGAGGTCAGTGCTGTAGACCAGATTGCTAGGGAAGGAGGAGCCACAGGAGGAGCCTGGTAGCTCAGGTGGTCCCCAAGGGAGCGGGAGGAGCAGTTGTAGGACAACTTCACAGGTGATGTGAGTTCAGCTGAATTACTGTGAAAAAGATGCTCTGATATCCTTGGCTTTTCCCAGGCATATTTATATATAAATATATATCTTCTTGGGAGGAGAAGGGGACAACAGAGGATGAGATGGTTGGATGGCATCACTGACTCAATGGACATGAGTTTGAGTAAGCTCCGGGAGTTGGTGATGGACAGGGAAGCTTGGCATGCTGCAGTCCATGGGATCACAGAGTTGGACACGACTGAGCAACTGAACCGAACTGAACTGATATATCTTCACCCCACTGGGTGTGATGCAGACCCTCCTCCTCCTCCTTGTACAAGTCTTGTCATGAAAATGGCTAATTAACCTAGGCTATAATTATCACTGAACACATGCATGTGTTTTCTTAATTGCAGTTCAGTTATTCTCGTTTATAGAAGCCACTCTGCTTCTCTCTGTTTTCTTTCTTTCCCCAGAAATAAGTTGTGGTTTGCCTTCAAAGACGTTGTTTGTGATGCATACAGACAGCGCCCTAGCTGCCCCTGAGCTTGACTGCGGGGATTTTGTTCCTGAAAGTGTAAATGATTACTCCTAACAGTCGTCAGTACTTCTGTCTCAGCTATTTATACATGCTTTATGGAGCCTTTACAATGTGTAAAACACAGCAGATTGTGGAACTGTTTAATCCTGGCAACAACCTTAGGAGATGGTCACCAGTTTAATAACCCAGATGTGACTGCCTCCGAAGCCACCAGGAACAGCAGTGTTTTGCTGACAACTCCAGAAGCTGAACCTCTCAGCTCCTGCCATCCATAAACAATGAATGCGCGTGCTTGGTTGCTCAGTCCTGTCCAATTCTTTGCAACCCCATGGACTGTAGCCCACCAGGCTCCTCCGTCCATGGGATTTTCCAGTCAAGGATACTGGGTAGGTTGCCATTTCCTCCTCCAGGGAATCTTCCTGACCCAGTGATTGAATCTGTGTGTCTCCTGCGAATACCCAGATGAGGAAGTCATTTCACTGTGATAATACTTGCATTTTATCTAATGTGCCTGCCTGTATATTCTTACCTCTTTTATGAGGAAACGAAATACAGTCACCAAAAAAAAAAAAAAAGTTTCTTAATTCTTTTAGCTATTTTTTTCAGCCTTCAAAGTTACCGTGGAGATGGTTATTTCAAACTATTCTTCTATTTGTCTTCTCATTTACCTTATCATCATTAAACAACTCATGTTTGATCCTGTATGGAATTATTGAGTTCTTTTTTCCATGTGAGGCAGAGATTCTTTGGCAATCACATAGACTATCACTGAGAATAATTGCTAAAAACTGGTATACTGTGAGTGAGTTGACTACCAATGAAATACATTTGCAAAAGCTTGAATTTTAATAGTGTGCTAACCTTTGCCAACTCAGTTGGGAGTGAGAAATGAGACACCTTAGTGATTCATTTCACTCCCTGCTGAGCTTCTCTTTGTCTCAGCCTTCTAGAAAGACAAAGAAGCAAAAAAGTACCTCCATTTTAAGTAGTTAAAATTATCCTATCACAATAAAAATCAATGGTAGAAAGAAAGTCTTGGAATTAGAGAAGTCTTCTTTTCTTTTTTTCACTTATTGTAATATCCACCTTCTGTCTTAAAGCTTCTTCTAGAAATTGGAAAACAAAAAAAGCTATTTGTGTAATTTGATCTTTTATATTTGTTTCCCAATGATCGTTTTCTCTAGTCTCCTGGAGTATTTGCTTATATGGCACCAGTGGAATTATCTGCCCACTGTTTTGCTTACAAATTTCTGCCAAATGTCTTGCTCACTTCCCCAACTCCTTCTCATTCCTCAAATCTAAAATCAAATTCCTCATATTTGAGAGGTGTTCGTCTCAACTCTTTAAAATTCTTCTACAATAAGGATCTTAGTATCTTACCAACTATCAATTTGGGTGACCAAACATTCATACACACACACACACACACATGCACATGTATACATCACGGAGGAGTTAAAAGAGATGTCTTTTGATATGGATCATGCAGACTAAGATTTCTGTCACTTGAACTTGCTGGACAGTCACATGTTTTATAAGAGTGGAATACCCAGAAGTTCCTCAGGATCTGCAAAGGGTTTAATTTTCTTTGAACCAGCATCTGGCACACTGTGGGTGCTCTAAATAATTTACAAAAGGAAGGAATATATCAAGATCTTAACTTTTTATTTTCACAGGATGGCTCAGTGGTAGAGAATCCCCCTGCAAGGCAGGAGATGCACATTTGAACCCTGGATTGGGAAGATTCCCTGGAGAGGAAATGGCAACCCACTCCAGTAATCTTGCCTGGGAAACCCCAAGGACAGAGAAGCCCGGTGGGCTACAATCCTTAGGGCCACAAAGAGTCAGACACAACTTAGCAACTAAACCACCATGCATAGATGCTTAAATACACACTAATTGCTTGTCTTTCAGAAGTTACCTTTAATACAACATTGAGTGAATATAAACATTTCTTTCATAATTAAATATAATCCCCAAGTTAACAATAACCAGTTTAGTGCTTGAGGTGACCCTAGCTCTCTGCCTCTCACCTCCAGCCCGAGCAAAGTTGACTTTGTGGCCTTGATCAGTAACTATTTCTTTCTCTGTCCAACCCATTCTAATGGGTTCTGTTTTCTCCGACTTCACACATAGTCAACCTCTCCAATCCAAAAATCTTTGTGTCACTTCTTTCATGATTATATAGCTTTTCTGTTTTTGAGGACCAAATTCTCTATAAAGATTTGTGTAATCAGTTTGTCAACTATCTAAATTCTTATTGCCTTTTCAATAACCATACTGTTTTTCTCTGGCTTAACACTCTCCTGAAATTTCACTAGAGTGGTCAGTGGTGGCCTTTATGCTACTAAATGTGGATGTTTTTAGGATGATTATATGCAAATGTTTAATTACATTCAACATAGGTAACTGTGTCCCTGATCTTGAAATATGTTCGTCTGTGTTCTTCTGTAACAGCGCACTCCTGATTTTCTATCTAACTTTTCCCTAGTTCAATTTACCCTTAGTTTGGTTTCCTATATATAATGTTTTCTTGAGGCTTGGCACTGATCTCACCACTGATTCTCTCTTTGAGGAAGACATTTCACCATTATGACTTGAAATACTACCCATAGTCTACATCAAATGAATATTTCCAGTACAAATCTCTTTTTTATTCAAATTCCAGATATCCAGTCACTAGCCATTTCCATTTGGAGATTTAATAAGACTGTCAAAATTGTATGTGTATAAAGTTGAACTTTTGCTCTTCCCTAGGGAGGAAAAAAAACACTTTTTCTCATCTGAGTAAAGCAGCATTTTGAACCACATAGCAGTTTAATTCAGAAACCTTGGAATCTTCCTAATATATGCATCTTCTCTAAATATGACCCATTCTCTTTTCCAAGTTTATCATAAATCTCCCCAGTCATCTTACTGTCTTCTTTCTAATCTAGAGCTTCTCAACCTTGTCATCACTGACATCTTGAGCTGGATATCATTTTGTTGTGGGAAGTATCCTGTTATTTAGGAGATATTCGGCAGTGTCCCTGGTTCTATCCACTAGATGCAAGTTGCATGCGCACATACACACACACGCGCACACTCATACACACACATTATAACAGTTAACAATGTCTTCAACAATTGTTTGAGGGCTAAGCAGTTCAGGTGCAGAATCATTGTTCTAGAGCAAGGGAATCTCCTCTCTTGGTGAAACTACTGAACGATTCTGAGGCAGGAGATAAATGGACTGACCAGTTTCTCATCTGTGGAAAGAAATTCCATAATATCAGGTGATGGAGGAGGCTGGGCCCTGCCCAAATAAGAGATAAAAGGCCACATAGTCCTCATTCTTGGAGAGAAGGAGACCTTTTCAACTACAAATGCACAGAAGGACTCCTTGGAGATCTGAAGGGTGGTGGCGCTAACCTCGTACCAAGTGATGGTAACTACCCAGTGGCCTCTTTGCTAGAATCCACCATGGCTCAGAGATGCATGTGAACACACAGGAGACCTTAAGATAAAGCAAATATGGATTCAGAACCAGGCAAAGCAAGATGACTGGTCAAAGGGAGCCCAGAAGAAATGCCCCACGTTGGTGATTCAAACTACCATGAGGGTGCGATTTTCCGAGTCAGCCCGGTGTCTATCTACACGTACTCTGCTTCCTAATAAATATTTTAGTTGTTTCACTATTTCCCATCTCTATGTGGAAATTTATTTCAACACAGCTGGCAGGCCAGGGCCTCGTCACTGGTCCCTGGTCCCTGGTCCCTGGTGGTTTAGTGGCCAGGATTCAGCATTTCCCCCTGCCTCGGTCTTGACTTCTGTCTCTGGCCAGAAACCAAAGCCTGCTTCAAGGTTCTACAAGCCAAGGTCACCTGAGATCAGCTCAACGTGGCTTATTTTATTTTCAAAAAGAAAATGTCTTCTCCAACCTTTTATTTCTATCCCTGTCTGATCAATCTTCTTAAAAAACTGGTCTTATCACTGTCCCAATGAAAGTTGCCCATTGCTTTCTAACACATGTCCAATAAAACACACATCCTCTACCTGACTTGCAAGGTTGCCTTAACTTGTCTCTGCCCCTGCCTCTAACCTCATCTTCACACCTTACTCCTCCTCTCTTCCAAACACACTCTCTGCTCCGCGATTAACACAGCTCGGAGCTTTTTCCTACCAGGAGGACTTGCTCTTTCCTCTACTTTGAATGTCCTTTCTTCATCTGGATAATTAAGATAATTAAGCTTTTGCTCACTACTTAACCACTTTATCCCAGGATAAATTAGGTTCCCATGTTATGATCACTATCATCCCTATAATTAATTTTATTATTTTTATAATATATTTATTTTGTAGATTGTCCTCTAGGCTAGAGCAGTGCAACCTTAATGAACCATCCCGTGAGAGTCTGTTACCGTCTGCCATGAGACAAATAATGTATATCAAGTAAATGAGCGCATTAGTTCCTTCATGAAGAACTCCCGCATGATTAAAAGGTATCAGCTTAACTAAATTATAGGCTTGGTAACACCATTGATTCACCTGGTCTATAACCCACCCACTCTTGTAATCTTTACTTTTTGTTTTCTATTGGAGTATAGCCAATTAATGATGCTGTGAGAGTTTCAGGTGAACCGCAGAGGGACTCAGCCACGCATACGAAAATTGAAGTGAAAGTCACTCAGTCAAGGCTGACTTTTTGTGACCCTATGGACTATACAGTCCATGAAATTCTCCAGGCCAGAATACTGGAGTGGGTAGCCTTTCCTTTCTCCAGGGGATCTTCCCAACCCAGGTCTCCCGCACTGCAGGCTGTTTCTTTACCAGCTGAGCCACAAGGGAAGCCCAAGAATACCCGAGTGGCTAGGCTTTCCCATCTCCATTGGATCTTCCTGACCCAGGAATTGAACTGGGGTTTCCTGTATTGCGGGTGGATCCTTTACCAACTTATAAAAGTATCCATTCTCCCCCAAACTCCCCTCCCATCCAAGCTGCCACATAAATTTGAGCAGAGTTCCATGTGCTATACAGTAGTTCCTTGTTGGTTATCCATTTTAAATATAATAAAGTGTACACATCCATCCCAAACTCCCTAACTATCCTTTCCCCCATCCTTCCCCACTGGGATCCATAAATTCTTTCTCTACATCTGTGAGTATGACCCACTCTTAGTGGCACATCTCTGACTGTAATTTCTTGGGAGAGACAGTAACTACATTCTTTCTTATTCAACAGTAAATACTCAGCTCAAGAACAATCAAAGTTACATAGTTGTTTCTCAATAAATACTTACTTAATGGATAAATTAGGGCTTCCCAGGTGGTTCAGTGGTTAAAAATCTGCCTGCCAATGCAGGAGATGCAACAGATGCAGCTTCAATCCTTAGGTTGGGAAGATCCCTTGGAGAAGGGAATGGTTACCCACTTCAGCATTCTTGCCTGGAAAATCCCATGGACAGAGGAGCCTGATGAACTGCATTCCATGGGGTCAAAAAGAGTCAGACGCAACTGAACTTGAACACAATGGATAAACTAGGGACTTGATGGTTTTATTATTACCCATCTTTTGTCTGTCTCTCTAAATCCAAACTTTTGCTTGATCCTCGTATCCTCTTGGGTGATTCACAAAACAGGAAACCCAGCAGAAGCTCAACTTTTCTCCTAAGTCTTCTTGTTCAGTTGTGTCCAACTCTTTGCGACCCCATGGACTGTAGCCCACCAGGCTCCTCCATCCATGGGATTCTCCAGGCAAGAGTACTGGAGTGGGTTGGCATTTCCTTCTCCAGGGGGTCTTCCAGACTCAGGGATTGTAGGCAGATGCTTTACCATCTGAGTCACCAGTGAAGCCCATGTCCTATACATTTATCAGAATGGTTTTTCTAAAGTCTATGTTCAAAAACTCAAATTCAATTTCCGAAGTCTTTAATCTGAATCACCCTATGATCTGACCCCCCAATTATCTCATACTTGGTATCTCCATGCCCTAATTTTATCTTCAAAAGATACCAGATTTCTTCCTTGCAGCTTAAGGCTGAAAGAAAAGAAATTAGGTGAGAGGGTCTTACTTCAAGCTCAGCATTTGCAATGAGTATCAGAAGAGAAGAGATGAAAGGTGAGGCTGGAGACAGACAGGAACTAGATGACAAGTGGCTCCTGGACATTCTTCAGAGGTCCAAAATACTCTGAAAATCAAAACCTTCCCTTAGAACTAATTTAGTGGTGAAAGAAGGCATTATTTGTTCTCTGGATGGAATGACGTGATCAAATGAATGGTGTCTGTGCATATTCTTTTTCTCTCTATTCTTAGTGTAGATATATTGTGCCTCAGCAATAGATCAATATGTTTGATTATAGGGTGCTTTCACAATATTACATGCAGTTTATGCATTCTGTTATCATTCTAAAATCTGAAAAACTGGATTTCAAAAACCATCCATCTGCCTTGGCTTGGACAAGAGAGCCTTGGCTTGGACAAGAGAATGGAGACCTGTAACAGTGAGAAGCCACAGATAGGTTTTAAATATGGACATAACTAGATCAAATGTTCCTCCTAAGGAAATGACTCTGATTGCAGTGCAATGGATTGGAGGGTCACAAAGGAGTTAGAGTGGGTCCCCAGGTTCAGATTCTTAGCAGTATGGTTCAATAGCCTGTATTCTTAACTACAGTGAGTGGCTGTCTTCCATAAAAATGATTATTAAAACTCAGTAATATGTGTAAAATGAGAAGGGAACCTCAGATGGCACTCTGAGAAAAATTTACATTTAAGGAATTGGCAAAGTTTAAGGGGATCGCATAAAAGACTGAGAAGGAATAGCCAGTAAAGTTCAAAGAAAATTGGGAGTGTAACAAAGTCAAGTTAAAAAGGCATTATAAATAAACAAAAGCAATCAAAAGTATCCAGTATTGGAGGGAGGTCAAGTTAGACGGTCCTCCTAGATCTTAAGCATCTCACTATCACATATTATATATCTATATCTGTATCTATATCATTTGTTTTCGGGGGTTGTAATTTAATTTGGAAATGACCACCATTTAAATAGTGCCCAGTGCTATTTCAGATACTAAAAAACTTGCTAAATATAGATTAGCTATTTTTTTAAGCAATAGATGCTAAAAAATCCATTTGTTAAACTAAACCATCTTGTACAACTTTCTCAATATACTAACATGGCATTTGAATCTAAAGAGATTCATTTCAAGTCAATTCAGCAAGCACACATGAGAAGACAAGGCAGTGTCATGGATGGTGAGGACGAGGAGAGGACTAAGAAAGGGGTCTATCCAAAGGAGCTGTGCCTATGGAAGCACCCTAGATGTCCACTGACGACAGAGGAATGGATAAAGAAGTGGTACATATATATACTGGAATATTACCCAGCCATAAAAAAGAATAAAATAGTGCCATTTGCAACATGATAGGAGCTAGAGATTATCATACTGAGTCACGTAAGTCAGACAGAGAAGGAGAAATGCTGTATACCATCACTTATATGTGGAATCTAAAAAGAAATGGTAAGTGAACTTATTTACAAAACTGAAACAGACTCACAGTCTTAGAGAATGAACTTGCGGTTGCAGGAAAGGATGAGGGGAAGGGACAGTTAAGGAGTTTGGGATCAACATGTTCACACTGCTATATTTAAAGTGGATAACCAATAAGATCCTGCTGTGTAGCACAGGGAACTCTGCTCAATGTTATGTGGCAGCCTGGATGGGAGGGGAGTTGGGGAAGAATGGATGCGTGTATATGTATGGCTGAGTCCCTTTGCTATCCATCAGAAACTATCACAACATTGTTATCAGCTATACTCCAATATAAAATAAAAAGTTTAAAAAAAAAGTTAAAACTCTGAAAAATGAGATGTTAAGAAGATAAGTGATTTTAGAATGTGTTACAGGCAATTAAATCCAATAACTTTTGTTTTTCCTTAAGACCCCTCAGTAACTACACAAAGTTGAATAAAATCATATGCCCTTTTATTTACATAATGTGAACTATTATGAATTTTATGTTTTACACAGGAAATAATAATTCTCTAATTAGAAATTTTCTTAGACTATCATATTTTTCTACCTCTACAAAAGGATTATGCTAGCTCTGATTTTACAGATTGCTTTTTACAAAATCAATAACCAAAGTTATCCATATGGTATTCATCCTATTAAAATATACAACCCGAGGAAGCCAAGAACTCTTTAAAAATTGAAGGAAATATGATTGTATTTGGAATTCCTTAAAAGATTAGTTTATTCAATAGCAACATTTCTGTAACATTTCAGGATAGCAAGAAGATATGAAATAACCTTCTGATTTCTCTTATGAATTGTTGTTCAACCTCTCAGGTATGTCCGACACTTTGTGAACCCATGGATGGCAGCACACCAGGCTTCCCTGTCCTTCGATATCTCCTGGAATTTGCTCAAACTCATGTCCATTGAATCAATGATGCCATCCAACCACCTCATCCTCTGTCACCCCCTTCTCCTCCAACCCTCAATATTTCCCAGCATCAGGATCTTTTCCAATGAGCTGGCTCTTTGCATCATGTGGCCAAACTATTGGAGCTTCATTTCTTTTAATATACAACATATAAAACTCAAAGGTAGTTTCCTAATTTTGCCTACTGATTGTGTAATGATGACAGAACATCTATATCTGCAAGAAAAAAAAAAAGTTAGTGGTCAGTCAATTCCTAAAGCGAGGGTTTAGAGTAAATGAACAAAATAGAAAATAGTATTTCATGTAGACATGAAGAGGCATTAAACTGCTTTACAGAACCCAGGCCTCTAGGCTGGTCTGTATTAAGTTGGCAGGATACTTTAATAAGAAAGTAGTTTTCATGGTATAACCTGGGAAGATAATTCAGGTTTTGGGAGTTAGAGGATGGATTTAAAAATTGGAAGCCACTTAATTCATATTTTTTGGGAAAAATAGATGATTTCTGGTAGCTGATAGGCTTCTAGCATCTTTTTTGAGAGTCATTAGAAGTGAAGTGAAGTGAAAGTTGCTCAGTTGTGTCCGAGTCTTTGTGACCCCATGAACTGCATGTAGTCTGCCAGGCTCCTCTGTCCATGGAATTCTCCAGGCCAGAATACTGGAGTATCTTCCTTCTCCAGGAGATCTTCTCAACCCAGGGATCGAACCCAGGTCTCCCACATTGCAGGTGGATTCTTTACTGACTGAGTCCCCAGAGAGTCATTAGACAGAAACGTATCTTAGAAGAGACTGGGAGAACAGAGGTCAGTGGGGGAAAAGTGGCTGAGATAAGAGGCACCTCTGGAAAAGAGTGGGTAGACCAGGAATTCCTTACGAAAGCCGGAAGAGCAGTTTCCAGTCTAGCTGCTGTAACATGTTATCACTATATCTACTTCATTTGTTAACAGTGTCAGTGAAAGGGAAAGTTGCTGTTGTGTCCGACTCTTTGCGACCCCATGGACTAGGGTCGCATGGAATTCTATACAATCCGTGGAATTCTCTAGGCCAGAAAACTGGAGTGGGTAGCCTTTCCCTTCTCCAGGGGATCGTCCCAACCCAGGGATCAAACCTAGGTGTCCCACATTGCAGGCAAATTCTTTACCAGCTGAACTGCAGGGAAGCCCACAGTGTCAGAGAAGATCTAAATATCCCTGCTGGCCTGGAGGGCTTAATGCTCACTGCACCTGTGGGTGAGATGTTCTTGACGGCCAGTCTCAATGTCTTTCTACACTACAAGTTGTATAAGAACATCTCCTTATGAATACCTTGGTGGTCCAGTGGTAAGGAATCCACCAGTCAGTGCAAGGGACATGGGTTTGATCCCTGGTCTGGGAAGATTCCACACGCCATGAAGCAACTAAGCCCGGGTGCCATGACTACTGAAGCCCGTGTGCCCTAGAGCGGATCTGAGCACTAGAGAAGCTACGGCAATGAGAAGCCTGCCCCTGCAACTAGGCAACCAGAGGGTAATCTGCTGTTGGCCACAACATAAAAGCCCTGGCATAAGCGACAAGGACCCAGACCAGTCAAAAATTATCTATAAATAAATTTTAAAAATTAAAAGAAGACAGTCTCTATAGTGTGTTGTCTAATTACAATCAAATAGATTAGCACCATGGTAAATATCCTTACTTGCATTTTACAGTCAAAGACAGTTTATAGTTTATATGGCCTTGGATTTAAGGCATCACTGTATGCTCAGAACAGTTGGTCATCATCGCTGATTTAATTTGTGACTCAGAGGGTCATTTGAAGGATGTTGAGATATGGCTCTTTTCTTTTCTCCCTGCATTCAGCATTATATTTTAATGCAATTCTTTTCTCAGCCATCTCCGATGTGGTTTGCCATATTATAAAGCGTGTACTTACACTCAGTAACAACTGATATGTGTGATATAAATGGTGCATAAAAGACAATGATATCATTGCCTGATCATGATACTCTGTAAGAATCAAATGACTTTTATGGAAAAATAATTCTGCTCGGCTCTCTTTTTACCAGCTGGATGAATATGGAATGCCTCATATAAGTGGACTTAAATTATATTAGCTAAGAAGATGGAGATGTTAGCCTAAATACGTTTAAAAAGTAATCTACTATCAAATTTATAGTGTGTAAATTTTTAATGGCCCCTTAGAGGCTATGTTTATAAGCAGTAAAGCAAATACCAAATTATTTTCTTCCAGCACATTGAAAATTGCTGAACAGATGAAAAGTTCCAAAGCAATGTTACAGATAATCACATTTCTATATTATGGGAGGGTGGGCATTACATCTAAAGACCTTTGATTAACCTAACTATAGGAATGTGGTGGCTTGAAGGGTAGACAGACACTCATGAAGACCAAAAGTTCAAGGCACAGAGATAACAGTGCCGGCCTGGTGCACTGGGAAGACCCAGAGGAATCGGGTGGAGAGGGAGGTGGGAGAGGGGATCGGGATGGGGAATACGTGTAAATCTATGGCTGATTCATATCAATGTATGACAAAACCCACTGAAATGTTGTGAAGTAATTAGCCTCCAACTAATAAAAAAATAAATAAATAAAGACTAAAAGCAGTGAGAAAAAAAAAAAAAAGACTGCCCAGAAAAACCACAGCATAAAAGAAACATTAAATAAATACAAAAATGCATAAATATATCTATATACTTGTGTATATAAGAAAATGCCAAATTAGGTTACCCCTAGGGTAAAAAATTATAAAGAAAACAGATTAAAACATCTTTACTTGCATGTTTGTGAGGTTGAGAGCGAACAGAGTATACTCTTGTGTACGTTATTGTGTATTTAAAATGTTTAGGGATTAAGAGTGTAAATATTTGGCCTTAGGTCAAATGAAAGAGTTTGATGTTTATGGCTTACATTAGTTAGGTCATAGTCTGCTTTATTGACTATGCCAAAGCCTTTGACTGTGTGGATCACAACAAACTGGAAAACTCTTAAAGAGATGGGAATACCAGACCACCTTACCTGTCTCCTGATAAATCTGTGTGCAGATCAAGAAGCAACAGTTAAAACTGGACATGGAACAACAGACTGGTTCCAAATTGGGAAATGAGTATGAAAAGGGTGTTTATTGTCACACTGCTTATTTAACTTATATGCAGAGTACATTATGCTAAATGCCGGACTGGATGAAGCACAAGCTGGAATCAAGACTGCTGGGAGAAATATCAATAACCTCAGACATGCAGATGATACCACCCTTATGGCAGAAAGTGAAGAGGAACTAAACAGCCTCTTGAAGGTGAAAGAGGAGAGTGAAAAAGCTGGTTTAAAATTCAGCATTCAAAAAACTAAGACAGTGGCATCTGGTCCCATCACTTCATGGCAAATAGACGGAGAAACCGTGGAAACAGTGACAGATTTATTTTCTTGGGCTCCAAAATCACTGCAGATGGTGATGCCAGCCATGAAATTAAAAGACACTTGCTCTTTGGAGGAAAAGCTATGACGAACCTAGACAGCATATTAAAAAGCAGAGACATTACTTTGCCAACAAAATTCCATCTAGTCAAACTTATGGTTTTTCCAGTAGTAATGTATGGATGTGAGAGTTGGACCATAAAGAAGGCCGAGCACAGAAGAAATGATGTTTTTGAACTCTGGTGTTGAGAAGACTCTTAAGAGTCCCTTGGATTGCAAGGAGATCCAACCAGTCCATCCTAAAGGAAATCAGTCCTAAATATTCATTGGGAAGACTGATGCTGAAGCTCCAATACTTTGCCCACCTGATGCAAAGAAACGGCTCCTTAGAAAACACCCTAATGTTGGGACAGATTGGAGGTGGGAGGAGAAAGGGATGACAGAGGATGAGATGGTTGGATGGCATCACTGACTCGATGGACATGAGTTTGAGTAAACTCCAGGAGTTGGTGATGGACAGAGAAGCCTGCCATGCTGCAGTTCATGGGGGCGCAAGGAGTCAGAAATGGAGCAACTGAACTGAACTGAATAGTTAGGTCAAGGAATCCATAGGCATCAAATTTTTTTGGCTATAAGTCACATGCATTTATAACCTAATAATAGTTAACATTTGTAGAATGATTTCTGTTCAAGGAACACATCTAGTCACTTCACGTATCAGTTTCTTCTCATCGTGATATAAATACTACCATCTCTCTTTTACATTTAAGGAAATTGAATTTTTGAGAGGTTCTGTAAATAGCCATTAAGTGTTAGAATTTGAGGTTTTAAATATACAGCATTTCTTCTTAAATTGAGTTTAAATGAGTTCAATCTCACAGCAGACAAACTAATGTCCAAGTGAAAAAACAAATTTAAATGCTTACCTATTCTAAGGACATGTTCTAAAACATGAAATTTCAGAAATTCTCTAGGTAGGGAAACCAAAGTGGGGACCCAGAATGAAGCATCCTGAAGATCAAGTGATCTCGTTATCTGGACGGTAGTATGGGAGCTCAGACCCGGCTGTCTCACAGAACATTTCTGACTCTTTTGTCTTATTAATGGGCTTGATCCTGACAACTCTGTACTAGTTCTATTTGCATTTTGGGAAGGAGTCACTGCTGATACTCTAGTTATGACTAACTAAAAACACTCACCGTTCAGGATCCATGTGCCTAATAACAGTCAGGAATTCTTAGGACAGCATCAGTTCTTCATGGTTTTAGCAGCTTGGAGGCAATGGACCTTCATTCTCTACTCATATCGGCAAGATTTCAAAGTTCAAGAAACAAAGATAATAACTTACAGTATGCATTTGTTTCAAATTTTAAGACCATTAGTAAGCAGTTTTCTGTTTGGCATCCCCAACAGAATCATGATAGTGGCATAACTGAGGACTGTTACCCCCAAGAATAGAATCTGGTAAGTTAGAGGGTGCCAGGTGGAACTTGGTTCCCTTTCTTTCATCAGGTACTATAGTGATTTATATAGAATTATACAAAGTAGTGTCTCAACAGGTAAGAATGCTTTTAAGGAAGGCTTGCACATTTTTAGGCTGTTTTGCTCTCATACAATATAGAAATCAGTGAATATTTAGGCAAAACAATATATTAAATTAGTTACAAGTAAACTTTGGAATGCACATTTATTTTTCTTCGTATTTGAGAAAGCAGTAGTTGTTTTGCTTATGCTTGAAATAGTGATGCTCTTTGATATATTTTGAATCTCAGTAATGCAGACCAAAGTCTACTGTATGCTGCTTCTTGCTAAAAGAGATTAATATGTCGACACTAATTGCCAAATATATGATAACCACACCATATATCAAGGAAAATGGGCTTAGAACACAAAGATGATTGAGACTCAATACCTCTCTTAAAATCAAAACCTAAAGCCTCCTAATTATGCAATTCTCATAGTTGGTACTCATAATAACTCAATTAACTAGTATTGTTTTCACTTTGCAGAAAAATGCATATTGATATGTTAAACAATGTATACAAAGTATTTTAATAAAATACTTTATAAAACCAGGTTAGACAAAATCTCTCTGCCTTCCAATATTTCATTACCCATATCTTATTTGTTGGGGTTCCCAGGCAGCTCAGTGGTAAAGAATCCACCTGTCAATGCAGGAGACACGAGTTCAATCTGTGGGTTGGGAAGATCCCCTGGAGAAGGAAATGGCAACCCACTCCAATATTCTTGCCTGGCAGATCCCATGGACAGAGGAGCCTGCTGGGTTACAGTCCGTGTACATGACTTAGTGTACATGTACATGACTCAGTGACTAAAGTCACTTAGTGACTAGTGTACATGTACACAACTTAGTGACTAGTACACAACTTAGTGACTTGTACATTTCCATGTACAAGTCCATGTACACGACTTAGTGACTCAAATCACCACCACCAGCACTGTCTGTTGTTAAGCCACAATAACTAACAATAAGCTAACAAATGCTGAGAACCAAATGCGTGACATAGATGTGTCCAACTTTTATTACTCAGCTCTTTAGCACTTAAGAACCCCTCTAAAATAGGATTAAAATGCAAAAGAGGACAATACTATCCCAGGCAAAGTGCTAAACCACACACCAAAAGGTACTGGGTAGAAAAGGAAATGCAAGTCATTTTAGAAGTCACATCACATACTTGTCTAGAATTTGAAAGTGAAAAACTTGCTGAGTAGAATTCCATCTTGTGACTTCAGTAAAGACAGGCTTGTACAAAGCATTCCTCCCCGTGTGTTGACAATCGATTAAGAGAACATTTCCACATCACTCTCCCAGAATGAGGCCTGCAGCTCCTGAGGATGTGCTAAATGTGGTTTGACTGTTTGTTTTTCCTGTGTTACCTTGTGCAATAATAGACCGTGAAAAATCACCCTAAAATTGTTGAAGCAAAAGCATTTTTCAAATTTGGTTTATAAGCTGGAGAAGATGAACAATCAATGACACCATTTCACCTTGCAATATCATGGGACACAGAAAGTGTAGTCCCTTGGAATCAATTCTATAGTCAAGACATTAACCTCTGTGGTCATTTGCCTAGCAGGAAGAGTAAACTGTTAAAAACACAGAATCAGCTGCTATTCACTTTTTATGATTATAAGTGTAATATCAGCTTCCTCTTCAATTACATGACTGGAGTTATTTTGCTGGTAAAGTACCAAAAAGGGTGTATATCAAAAGCAAATTTAGTTATTATCCCTTTGCAGAAATTCCCTGAAATAAGAGTAATAACTCATTCCTTCCCTAGTGGCTCAGATGGTAAAGAATCCACCTGCGATGTAAGAGGCTCTGATTTGATCCCTGGGCCAGGAATATCTGGAGAAAGAAATGGCTACCCGCTCCATGTTCAGAATCCCATGTTCAGAGGAGCCTGCAGGGCTACAGTCCACGGAGTCTCAAAGAGTTGGACTCAACTGAGCAACAGCATGCACAGATTTTGGTTAAAATTAATTTTGACTAAAAATTACAGTATTATCTGAACCTAAGAACTTAGAAAAACTCATGTGGTGTCTCTTTCATCTCTGACATGGAGAAGAGAGGGATAGAAACAATAATGCTTCCCTCTTCATTTGGAAATTCAGATATACTTGCACACGTGATTTTGCTCAGACTCCTCTGGCCATGGGATTCTCTAGGCAAGAATACTGAACTGGGTTGCCATGCCCTCCTCCAGTGGATCTTCCTGACCCAGGGATCAAACCCAGATCTCCTGCACTGCATGCAGATTCTTTACCACTGAGCCACCAGGGAAGCCCATATGTGTATTGTTCTATGCAATTACATTTTATGTCTGTGTGCTTTGTCACTCAGTCATGTCCGACTCTTTGTGATCCCATGGACTGTAGCCCAACAGGCTCCTCTGTCTGTGGGGATTCTCCAAGCAAGAATACTGGGATGGGTTGCCATTTCCTTCTTCAGGAGATCTTCTCAACCCAGGAATCAAACCCAGATCTCCTCCATTGCAGGCAGATTCTTTACCAACTGAGCCATGAGGGAAGCCCCAGATCTACCTAAAGTAATCCAACATCTAGCCACAGTCTATAAGTTGAAAATTTAGTGTATGTTTCACAAGAAAATGAGTATTTTTTAAAACCCAGCATATTCAAAAGACATACCAGAATACGCACATTAATGACAATTTCGGTGCCAGTGAGTTAAATCTCCACAATCTTGCTTTTCTTTGTCATTTTCTACTTGCTGTAAGGATCTACTTCATTGCCAAAAATAAGCCTTAAAGTAAAACATCACTAAGATTTAATAACTTCCAAATGAATTAATCAGATGGAAGAGTTAATGGACAAAGACTACTTTTCTCTAGGTAGATGCTACTTATCCTATTATAGGGGGTGTCTTAGAATAAGTGCAGTTGATCCAGGGAAAAGGTCACAGTCCAGTAAGAGACTGTTCATATTAGATGATAGAAGCTTGTGTAGTCTTTGCAGAAAAAAAATGAGGTCATGCAGCAGTTTGCTACCTTCTTTATCTCTTCCTCTGTTCCTCTGTTAATGGATCGACATGCGTGTGTATAACTGATTCTGTTTGCTATACGGCAGAAGCTAACACAACACTGTAAATTGACTATACTCCAGTAAAAATTAACTTAAAAAGCAAATAAAGGGAAAGTAGGTTGGGTGGCAGAATGAGAGCCCACAACCCACAGGGGTAACTATTGTGTCCCTAGACTGAAGTCTTCATGTCATCCGTTTGGCAGGGACTATAAAAGGCAGCAGTTCTTAAGTGGCATGCATGTGACATTCAACATAAGGCATGATCATAGATTAGAGTTATTTGCAGATCAGGGCCAGGGCTAGGGTGGGGCAAGTGGAGAGCTTGGGGTACAACATGGAAGGAAGCCATTGTTTGCACAACCTTGAAGCGAGTGTACCCATAAGAATGAGATGCTTCTGTAAACCAAGTTGATGGGATGAGAACAAACATAGCAAGACACTAGGACATCAGAAGATCCCTAAGGGGACAGGAGGGGGATCCCCAGAGCAGCAACACATAAGACATGGTGAGAACTAAGATTTCCTGTTGAGTAGCCATGCAAAGTATTTTAAACTTGAACAGTAACTCACATTCTCTTGGAGTGCAGTTCCTCTCAAATTATAGCCTGCATCGCTAAGCTCTGCCCTGTGTGTGTTAGCATTTTATTAGACTGCTAATTGCCCCTGAATGAGTCCCCAGGCACATAAATAAGCACATTGATTTTGCAACCCAAGAAAAACATGAGCCCCCCAATCATTTCTGCATATTAAATGTAAAGGTTTATCATTGACATCTCATTACCCCAGACCCAAAGTTCAGGTCTTTTTAAGCGTCAGAGTTGCTTCTGTCTCTATTCCTGGACCGGTATGGTTGAGCAATCACACTTTTAATTATTATACAATCTCGTACTTCTCACTGCCCCCATTTCACACTTCAATTAATATATATATATATATATATATATATATATATATATATATATATATCTTGCAGGTTTCCTCCCCAAACCTCACATTATATTCTTTCAAGCAATTGTGTCATTGTTTATGCAGTGGCTCTTCCTGAAGATCTCTTCACATCCACCCTTCCCACCAAGATAATGAGAGACAATCTGTCTCTCTCAGGAGATGTGACCTAACTCTTGGAAGGCAAAGGTCATAGTCTTCTCTAAGTTCTCTAGTGCATTTTTCATTGAAGAAGTCTAGCACAAAGTTAAAGTTCAAAACATATTTAGTGAGCTGAGTTCAGAACAAAGACCTGATGTCAGTGTATCAAAGAGCATTAGAGGTGGGACAGTTGTGAATGAGAAGAGTGAGCTGGAAAGGCAAGTGCCCCATGTCACTCTGAGCTTTTATGTCACCACTGATAGATTGTAATCTTCTCTTACACACTCTGTCACCATCCTCCAAGCAAGTCACCCACCCAGTGTCACCTGGTACCTAGAGGGGAGATATCACTGGATATCTCTTTCTTCTGTCTTGGGCTGTTCTGAGTTTTAGACAATTCTCTCCACCCAACACTGCTTGGAGGGCCTGATGACTTCTTTGCTTGAGGTTAAGTTCAGTTCGGTTGCTCAGTCATATCCGACACTTTGTGACCCCATGGACTGCAGCATTCCAGGCTTCCCTGTCCATCACAAACTCCAGGAGCTTGCTCAAACTCATGTCCATCAAGTCACTGATGCCATCAAACCATCTCGTCTTCTGTCGTTGCCTTCACCTCCCGCCTTCAATCTTGCCCAGCATCAGGGTCTTTTCCAATGAGGCAGTTTTTCACATCAGATGGCCAAAGTATTGGAGCTTCAGTATTGATATCAGTCCTTCCAATGAATATTCAGGACTGATTTCCTTTAGGATTGACCGGCTGGGTCTCCTTGCAGTCCAAGGGACTTTCAAGAGTCTTCTCCGATACCACAGTTCAAAGGCATCAATTCTTTGGCGCTCAGGTTTCTGTATGGTCCAACTCTCACATCCATACATAACTACTGGTAAAACCATAACTTCGACTAGATGGACCTTTGTTGCCAAAGGAATGTCTCTGCTTTTTAATATGCTATATAGGTTGATCATAGCTTTTCTTCCAAGGAGCAAGCATCTTTTAGTTTCATGGCTGCAGTCACCATCTGCAGTAATTTTGTAGACAAAAATAAATAAATAAAGTCTGTCACTGTTTCCATTGTTTCCCCATCTATTTGCCATGAAGTGATGAGACCAGATGCCATGATCTTAGTTTTCTGAATGTTGAGCTTTAACTGAACATTTACACTCTCCTTTCTCACTTTCATCAAGAGGCTCTTTAGTTCTTCTTCACTCTCTGCCATAACGGTGGTGTCATCTGCATATCTGAGGTTATTGGAGGTTATTGGTATTTTTCCCAGCAATCTTGACCCCAGCATGTGCTTCATACAGCCCAGCATTTCGCATGATGTACTCTGCATACAAGTTAAATAAGCAGGGTGACAGTATACAGCTTTGATCTACTCCTTTCCCTATTTGGATCCAGTTTGTTTTCCCATGTCCAGTTCTAACTGTTGCTTCCTGATCTGCATACAGATTTCTCAGGAGGCAGGTCAGGTGGTCTGATATTCCCATCTCTTTCAGAATTTTCCACAGTTTGTTGTGATACACACAGTGAAAGGCTTTGGCATAGTCAATAAAGCAGAAATAGATGGTTTTCTGGAATTATCTTGCTTTTTCTATGATCCAACGGATGTTGGCAATTTGATCTCTGGTTCCTCTGCCTTTTCTAAAACCAGCTTGAACATCTGGAAGTTCATGGTTCACATACTGTTGAAGCCTGGCTTGGAGAATTTTGAGCATTACTTTACTAGTGTGTGAGATGATGGCAATTGTGCAGTAGATTGAACATTCTTTGACATTGCCTTTCTTTGGGATTGGAATGAAAACTGACCTTTTCCAGTCCTGTGGCCACTGCTGAGTTTTCCAAATTTGCTGACATATTGAGTGTAGCCCTTTCATAGCATCATCTTTTAGGATTTGAAATAGCTCAAGAGGAATTCCATCACCTCCACCAGCTTTGTTTGTAGTGATTCTTCCCAAGGCCCACTTGACTTTGCATTCCAGGATGTCTGGCTCTAGGTGAGTGATCACACCATCATGATTACCTGGGTCATGAAGTTCTCTTTTTATAATTCTTCTGTGTATTTTTGCCACCTCTTCTTAATATCTTCTGCTTCTGTTAGATCCATACCATTTCTGTCCTTTATTGTGCCCATTTTTGCATGAAATGTTCCTTTGGTATCTCTGATTTTATTCAAGAGATCTCTAGTCTTTCCCATTCTATTGTCTTCCTCTATATCTTTGCACTGATCACTGAGGAAGGCTTTCTTATCTCTCCTGGCTATTCTTTGGAACTCTGCACTCAATGGGTATATCTTTCCTTTTCTCCTTTGCCTTTAGTTTCTCTTCTTTCCTCAGCTATTTGTAAGACCTCCTCAGACAACCTTTTTACATTTTTGCATTTCTTTTTCTTGGGGATGGTCTTGATCCCTGCCTCCTGTACAAGGTCCTCAACCTCCATCTATAGTTCTTCAAGCACTCTATCAGATCTAATCCCTTGAATCTATTTGTCACTTCCACTCTATAAACGTAAGGGATTTGACTTGGGTCATACGTGAATAGTCTAATGGTTTTCCTTACTTTCTTCAGTTTAAGTCTGAATTTTGCAATAAGGAGTTCATGATCTGAGCCACAGTCAGCTCCCGGTCTTGTTTTTACAGGCCCTGTAGAGCTTGTCCGTCTTTGGTTGCAAAGAATATAATCAATCTGATTTCGTTATTGACCACCTGGTGATGTCTATTTAATCTGATTTCAGTATCGACCATTTGGTGATGTCCATATGTAGAGTCTCCTCTTATGTTGTTGGGAGAAGGTTTTTGCTACAACCAGTGCATTCTGTTAGCCTTTGACCTGCTTCGTTTTGTAGTCCAAGGCTCAAGGTATCTCTTGACTTCCTACTTTTGTATTCCAGTCCCCTATGATGAAAATGACATTTTTTTGGGGGGTGTTAGTTCTAGAATGTCTTGTATGTCTTCACAGAACAGTTCAACTTCAGCTTCTACAACATTACTGGTTGGGGCATAGATTTGGATTACTGTGATATTGAATGGCTTGCTTTGGAAACAGACAGAGATCATTATGCCTTGTTTGAGATTCTAACCAAGTACTGCACTTTGGACAAGTTTGGGAGCTACTCCATTTCTTCTAAGGAATTCTCATCCACAGTAGTAGACAAAATGTTCATCTGAGTTAAATTCTCCCATTCCAGTCCATTTTAGTTCACTGATTCCTAAAATGTCGATGTTCACTCTTGCCATCTCCTGTTTGACCACTTCCAGTTTACATGGATTCATGGACCTAACAGTCTAGGTTCCTATGCATCATTGCTCTTTACAGCATCAGACTTTACTTCCATCACCAGTCACATCCACAGCTGGGCGTTTTTCATTTTGGCTCTGTCTCTTCATTCTTTCTGGAGTTTTTCCTCCACTCTTCTCCAGTAGCATACTGGGTACCAACTGATATGGGAGTTCATCTTTCAGTGTCATATCTTTTTGCCTTTTCATACTGTTCATGGGGTTCTCATGCTTGAGGTTAGAAGCTTCTAGTTCAATTAGGTTTGTTGAATGTGTTCCTAAGTCCTTCTCATGGGCCACATAACTGTGATCCCTTTGAATTTGTTTTTCCAGTGGTGTCTTTAGTCCACATGTTACTCATTCCAGAGTAATGAATCTGGAATGAGTAGTAAAAATCTAAATTCCTGTTTATACAAAAGTCAATGAGTAATTCTGCACTTAGATGACACATTGCATTAATTATAACTCTTTGGATGTGAGTAATAGAAATCTTATTTTATTTTAATTATTTTAATTAGTTTAAACCAAACGAAGACTTTATTGGCCAATATAATCAAAGTATATAAAAGACAAGTAAATCTGGCTTAAAGGATGCTGGAAACAGAGGCTCCTGGCTCAGCAGAAACTTTTGTGTCCCCCTTTTCTGTTTTTTCTTTTTTTTCTTAATTTTCTGTCTCTTGAGAAGATTCCCCTGCGCAGAGGACCTGGTTCCCACATTCCTTTGCTTAACCATGATCATTTTCAGTATTGGAGAAAAGAGGCCCTCTTTTCCCAGATTCACTTAGAAAAAGTTTGAGGAAGAAGGAAAACAAATTAGTAAACACTCATAGCACATGATTGGAGCAAATGGTAATGATACTTATTTTCCCACTCATGAAGAGTTATTACTAAATGTGTTATGAAAAAAGTTGTAACTGAATTCTGACCCTTCATTTAGCCTCTGAGACAAACAACTTGCTCAAATTAAAGTAAACTCAAAGTGTTCCCTGTCTCAAATCTGAGTAGACCGCCCTCCCTCTCTCTTTCACACAAACACACCTAATAATCCATTTCCTGTATATTTAAAGACAACCATAATGGCAACCCACTCCAGTAATCTTGCCTGGAAAGTCCCATGGACAGAGGAGACTGGGAGGCTACAGTCCATGGGGTCACAAAGAGTCAGACACGACTGAAACGACTTTGCACACACGCACATAATGTCCTTCAACCCATGGTACTTTATCTTTTCTCTTTTTCAAACCGATGTATCAGATTTATACAAATATTAGATATAATATATTTTATAAATATTTCATCACCATAAGTGACATCTTCTGGACAAACTCTAAATCAGTTCTGATTTGAAAATGTAAAATCAAAATCAAATATGGTTGTCAGCCCAAGGTGTCCTCCTTGAAAGCACAATGAGAATATTTGCTCCATTATGAGCACACTGTCAATTTAAAAAAGAAAAAAAAACACTCTACCAGATTTGATAATGGAAGACATGCACACTTATTAGCCCTTAGGCAGTGGAATGCACAAAGAATTTCCCATACAGCAGTCCTGATACCATTTCCTGGGGAAATACAAATCCATTCCTAGGGAAAGGACTTTGAGGGTCTGGAGCCCCAAAGAGATTATAAATCAAACTTAAAACCAATAAAGAACAATGAAAATATCAGATGCAAGAGTGAATGAGTTTATTAGGGGAAGCAAATCTGGATTTCCATGCATTTTGTAAGAAAAGTTTATGTAATTCTGAATCAATTGTTTCAACAAAATTACAGACTTGAACTCAATATTTTGGTCATTAATTTCACTGAAAGAATTAGTCAGTCAGTCAGTGCTTGACACTAGAGAAAAGATGAGATGCTGATGGTGAGAGGGTTTAGCTAGTATTTTTGAAAGAGGCTATGAGAGTTTTAAGTAGAGACTGAAACATTTTGCTCAGAAGTTCTGGAAATTCAACAAGTTGATCTACAGAAGGTTGATCTACAAATTGGCCTATAGTAAGAAGACTGGCAGCTCCTAGAAGCCAAGTAGGCTGGGTGGTAGAACCTGGATCCACAGCTCAGGGAAGGGAAGCCATGAATTCCATAACCCAGTGGTCTGAAGACTATGGATCCACAGCCCGCTGAGGAGGAACTTCTGGATCCACAGCCCAGAGAGCAGCAGCTTCTAGATCCGTAACCCAGGGAGCAGCCTCTAATGGACCCACATCTGGGAGCACCAGAATAAGTTATCTGGAGGGGGCTGCAGAGCGTGGAGGTCCTTGGGCGGTAGCAGGACGTCTGACAGGGGTTGAACACCACACAGGTGGGCCGGCAGGTCCTGGGAGAGCAGAGGTCAGCGCTGTAGACCAGGTTGCTGGGGAAGGAGGAGCCACAGGAGGAGGCTGGGTAGCGCCGGTGGACCCCGAGGGAGCGGGAGGAGAAGTTTCCGGAGCAGCACTTGTAGGACATGTTGGCAGGAGATGTGAGATCAGCTGAGTTGCACAGAGGACACTCTCTGAGCTTCAGTGTCATGACTTGGACTTCGAGTGTGTATATATATATACTCTTGGATGCGTCACTGTGAAGATGGTCCCTCTTCCTTGCTCACCGTTTCAGACAAGCATACCTCCCTAACTTATTGCTTAAATGTATCATGTCTTCACATAATTATGCTTTAATCATGCTGATATACTTAGAAAGAAATTACTCAGTTTCTTTCCCCTGGAAATTGATGTGACTTGACTTCCAAAATTATAGGTCATCACATCTCCAAATAGCCCCTCCCCCTTCTTATCCACTGTGCAGTTATGTCCTGGTCCTACCAGGGAAACTTACATACATTTTCCTTCACTTCCAGTAGGTTATTGTTCAAAATAGTTTCATGTCTTCTTCAAAAACATATGATAAGGATTTCTCCAAATACTAACTACATTCAATGGTCTTACAAATCTATCAGTTGGAACTTTTTATTTCTAATTCATATAATTTCTAAAGAATATGAAAAATAATATGTATACATCCACATATATGTATAACTGAATCACTTTCTCTGTACACTTGAAATTAGCAGAACATTTTAAGTTATGCTTCAGTAAAAATCCATGTTAAAAAAAAAAGAAAAATTTTTAAAAAATCCATGTAATTCTTGATATCCATTAATTTGGCTTAATTAAACCAATTCATTGGCAAAATTTTCATCCTACCTTTTCTGTGATACCCTTGACTTTATCACATCTGAGTTCATGATCAGAATTAAGGGATATAGACAGACATCCTTGGTGTTCAGGCCAATAGACTGCTTTAAAAAGAATGGAAGTTTAAAACATTTCCTTAGATGATATTCTTTTAAGAAACAATAAATATAACTTTTTGAGAGAGACTTTGAATAAAAGTATTTGCTAGACTTGAACATCTTCGTTCAAGTTTTATTCGTTCAAGTTTTATTATCTGATACATCTGTCTTGTAGTAAAGTTCCAGGGAAGGTTAACATTTTCTGCAACAACTAACTTGAAATATAAGAGCTACATGAGTCTTTACCATCCTCTGATCAACCTACACATAAAAAAAATATTGTCTTAGGTTTAACAACTTTCCTTTAATAACTCAGTGTCTGAAAAAAAGTTGAAGTTTGGACCTTGATCTCCGTATACTGAGTTAAGATTCAAACACTGCAAAGATAAAAGCAAGTTCAACTTTAACCTGTCTCATAAATGAATCTGCTAAGCTTTCTTACACTAAGATATAAATGCCTGATAAAGCCTTATTTACTTCTCCTAAGAATACTTGCATTGAATAGTGTCCAAGAGTAGAATTCCATGTATCCCTCGTCTTTATACATTTAAAGTATATTTGACTTTTCTAGAACAAGAAAGAGAAAAAAATCCTGTGCAATCTATACTTAGATTAATGGGTAAAAAAGAAAGAAAAGAGCTTTTTAAAATCTGGTGTGTTCCCATTTGTCTTCTTTTGAATCTAACATTTTATTTGGTTGAACTAAGGGAAATGGCATTCACAGCTGTCATTGAAAAGAAAGCTCCCTAACTACCTGAAAATTAAGTTGCTTTATTCCAAAGCACGCTGCTTCAGAGCACTTAGTTACTTTGTTTTATGATTATCTCTCCCATGCAGAATCCAAAGTGTAGCATGCATCACATGAAGTGCCTTTGTGCAATACTTAAACCATCACTCTGATTCACAGAAGTAA
Source organism: Cervus canadensis (assembly GCF_019320065.1). Taxonomy (NCBI): domain Eukaryota; kingdom Metazoa; phylum Chordata; class Mammalia; order Artiodactyla; family Cervidae; genus Cervus; species Cervus canadensis. The sequence goes on along the minus strand of NC_057412.1, from coordinate 4,622,744 downwards.
AATAAGCTATGCTTTATGAATGGATACCTATTAAATTTGTTAAAGATGTATGTGTCACCCTCAACACATGGGATTCCTTATTGTGCCAGCCTTTAACTTCTTTGGGATGGATAGTATTTATCTCTTTCTATGAATAGCTGGCTTCTGCTTAAAAAAAGAGATGTTCTAATATGCATATGTTCTTGCTTTTCCAGACCAGCTCTCTGTGTTTGGGAATTAAAATGAAAATGACTCAGGAATAAGTCAATTCCAATTAACATTCCCTCAACCCATTCCTAATAGGTTAACACTTTTCATTAGAATTATTTGTGTACATTGTACAAATGCTAATTATTAACTCATAAATGCTAATAAATATGTCCCTCTGAAAGTCAGAAAAGGCAAAACAAACAAGAGTAGCTTTAATGGTTCGGAAGTACATCCTGGAACTAATAAAATACTCTGGGTGCTTTGTATACACAGGCAAATGTTTAAGAGAAGAAAAAAGTCACCCTCTGGATAAATCAGAGGGAAAATGCAATGTTGGAAAACTTTTTTTTTTTGAGAAATAGAGGAATACCAACATTACGTAGAATAGAACACATTTTAGAGTACCCACTAATCGTAAGTATCTTATGATCTGAATGACTTAAATAGTGATGGTTTTTCTAAGTATTAAAAATGACAGTCTCTTTTGCAATGTGCTTTCAGACATTTTTGAATATCTTTCCTCTACTAGGCAGTAGTAGAAAGAATGAAAATCCATGTGCTCCATCCTATACTTTTTTCGTTCCTGTTCACTTTTTCTCTGCATCCTCAAAACTGCCTTTTCTAGACCTAAAGGATCTTTGCACTGCCCCTTTGCCAAAGGGTCTTCTTCCTAACAAATAAGATGATGTTTTTAAAAAAATTTATGAAGTTTTTTATTTCTTTGTTTCCAATTTTTGTTTATCTTATTTCTTTTATTTATTTATTTTTTTATAATTTTTTGGGCCATATCAAGAGGCATATGGGATCTTATTTCCCTGACCAGAGGTGGAACCCTGGCCCCCTGCAGTGGAAAGGTAGAGTCTTAACCACTGGACAACTAGGGAAATCCCTTCACTAACATTTTACTTTCCAAACGTTCTTACCAGAGGGTGATTGCCGGTTAAGCACTATTGCTAGGTATGGGCTAAAAGACCATTTCTGAGTAAAGAACTTGAGATAAACCACTTGCTTTTCCAGAGGGCATTCTGCTTCATTGTTAGAATTCTTCTTAGTACTAGTACTCCTCTTGTATGACTACAGTTTTTTCCTGCTTCCGATGGACCCAATTTACATCTTCAGAACTGCATCATCCATAATTTTTAAATGAATTGAAAAGGCCAGGGTAGCTGGCTTCTAAAGGGTTCTGCTTACAGACCTCTCTGATTTTTTACACTTGCATTTACCCACTGAAAAACAACAAAACATCTTTAAAAAAATAAAATAATGCTAATATAACTGCCCTCTTTCAGAGGTTCATTCAAAGCAAGTTTTATTGCCTATCTTTACTTAAAAAAAGTTTTTTAAAGAGAACAAGCATCTTCTGAATCTTATTAAGCTTGATGGCTTCAAAATAGAATACATGCTCCAGTTGAACAGACACCCCGCTTGACTTACCACCATCACTTTTTATGGACATGCACGGCCACGGTTCTACCTCACTTCCCCTTGGTGCCACATTGAGCAGTGTGTGACTAACGGGGCAGAAGATGGTGATAGGTTTCACCTTGTATTTGAAGGGAAGATCAGTCCCTGGGTGCTGGATGGATCATTTAACTGGTAGAGGTGAGTGGAGGTCGTCCATCTTCAGTTTGCTTGTCAGTTAATAAACACTTCTGACTCTTTTAAGAGGATTGAAAAATATCTAACTCCTGTTTCCAAAACTTAGTTCTCAAATCTCCATCTTGAAAAATTTTAAAGATGGATATAATCTGGAAAAAAATTCTTAAGGGGCCAGAAAAAGAATCCAGTTTCATATTCAACTCTAAGTTTTTCTGTTGTTGTTTGTTTTTGTTTGAATTCAGCACAGTGAGCAAAGCAAAAGCAGAGAACAGCAGCTGGAAGCGTTCACCTACAGCAGAGCAGGGTGGAAACTCAGGCAGGGTTTCTATGTTGCAACCTTGATAATTCTTTCTTAAATAAACCTTGGTCTTTTCTCTTGAGGCCTTCAACTCACTGGCGGAGGCTTACTCATGTTATGAAAGGTAATCTGCTTTACTCAAAACCTACTGATTTACACGTTAATCACAGAAACATCTGGGTTGGTGTTTGGCAAACGACTGGACACCATATCCTAGCCAAGTGGAAACCTTAAGGTTAACCATTACAGATGGCTATTGAGGCATTCAACAATGCTTGCAAATCAAGTGTTACCAGGCATCAAAGTATTTGCAAACAATGCTTTCATTAGAAAAATGCAATTATTTGTCTCTGTACTACATCCCGTTTTTGGTAATTTAGTATTTGTTTGTTTTAGCAATACTGGTAATATGGACCCTGTGGAAGTCTCCGTATCTTTTGGTCGTCTGGATCAAGTTATATTTAAAATTTTAAGATTTAAAACCTCAACCACACTTGAAAAAAAATATGAGATTTTTGATACAAATGTTTTACAAAGGTAAAGCACCATCTGGGAAAGACAACCATATTGTTTACACATATAAGAAAGAATGCTTCAAAATATTCACAAATAAGTGCTGCTAACAGCATCTCTGACTCGATGGACATGAGTTTGAGCAAGCTATGGGAGTTGGCGATGGACAGGGAAGCCTGGTGTGCTGCAGTCCATAGGGTCTCAAAGAGTTGGACACAACTGAGTGACCCAACTGAACTGAAATGTAAACTAAATCTACATATACTCTAAACTTCATCATAATAATGAAGCTTGTGTATTTATTTACCAAAAATCACAAATTAATTTCCCATAATTTTGAAATGTTTATTTGAATAGTTTTAAAAACTCATGACTTTGAAACATGAGACTGTAAAGCTTTCTTATATAGGAAGACACATTTTTTAGGATGTATTAGTACTTCCCTGGTGGCTCAGACGGTAAAGCATCTGCCTACGATGCAGGAGACCTGAGTTCAGTCCCTGGGTCGGGAAGACACCCTGGAGAAGGAAATGGCAACCCACTCCAATATTCTTGCCTGGAAAATCCCGTGAATGGAAGAACCTGGTAGGCAGTCCATGGTGTCCCAAAGAGTTGGACACAACTGAGTGACTTCACTTTCACTTTCTTTCACTTAAAGTTGAAACTATATTTGCCAATTCCTGTAGGATGTGAATTTTCAGTCACCATACTTGCGATTATTAACCTTTTAACTATGACATCACTGAAATAATATGCTTAAGTCCCATAAGCAGTGGGAAAGCCCTGGAGAGTTCTTTGAAACTAGAAATATACAGGAAAGCATTTTTGGTTCTTAAATTAAAAGGCAGCTAAAATAGATTTGATAGTCTAATTAACTTTTTAACACAATGCAGAATCTCAATTTTCTCTCTTAATGAAATAACACTAGCGAATGGTGGCTTTCTAGGAGGTAGTCCATAGGGTCGAAAGTGAATAATACTTAATAAGCATTTTATACAGGTCAGACACTGTTCTAAGCTATTCATCTAGTGAATAAGGAATCTTATTTAACACACAGATGAGCAGAGGCTATACACCATCACAGCTTTATCTGAGTCTACACTCTTAACTGTGTACTGTCTCAGTAACAAGGAAGATGGATAAGGGAGGTGGGGAGGGTCAGGAGTAACAGTTTTGAGGCAAGTTAAAAAGTGAAGAAATATTAGAAGGACATAGTCAGAAATATAAGAATAATTTGCTGGTGGCTCCAATGGTAAAGAATCTGCCTGCAATGTAGGAGACCCAAGTTCGGTTCCTTGGTCAGAAAGATACCTCGGGAAAGGAAAACGGCAACCCACTCCAATGTTCTTGCCTGAAGAATTCCTCGGACAGAGGAGCCTGGAGCCCTACAGCCGAAGGTGTCGCAAAGAGCCAGACGCTACTGAGTGATTAACACTTTCACTTTCACTTTCAGGTTTGGGGAATGCTCAGGGTCTATTTTTTGGTTCCTCTTATCCATTCTGTTGAAAATATATTTTAATTACACTGTAGTCTGTGTATGATGGAACCAAACCAAAAAAACCACCATCTAAGATCTGCTAAAGCTTCATGCCACCCTAGGCTTCAATGACACCAAAAATATATATTCCTTAAAAGAAAAAACAAAATCTTCTATCTGATTCTCTAATCTTTTACAGATTCTCAAATCTTTCCTGAATATTTTCCTTTTCTTGTGATTCAAATGAACTCCATAGAGTTGAACTTCAGAACCACCTCAAATAATGGTACTCATGAAATCTTTCTAGCTTTTTTCTGACAAGATCTGCTTGGTTCAAATATATTCATCAGCTTCACACGTTTTTTTTTTTGTGTTGAACCTGAAAATTATTTTAATTTCTAATTTACATGACATAGATTATGAGCATGCAAAAGTTATAAAAGAGACAAGTTCAGGACTACTAATAATCAGAAGCAAGCTCACAGAGAAGAAAGCATAGAAACAAATACTAAGATGGTGAAAAAAAATTAATCCAAAAAGTATTTCTGGGTAAAAAGAGATAAAAAAAAAAGAAGAAGAAGAAGAAGAAGGGATATGGATTAGCATAGAGATTAGATGGAAAGGAAAGAAAGTAGAAGATTCAAAGTGTAGTAAACGAACAAATCAACAAAAAAATCAACCACTTGCCAGCAATTCTACATTTTAAAGTAATTTAATTCTCCTAAGAAATAAATGCCATTATCACTCACATTTTCCAGGTATAGAAGCATATACAAATAAAATTTAGCAAATTACATAAGGCTGCATCTTATAAGTAAAAGAATTAAGTTTTAAATTCAGGTTTATTTTATTCTAAGTTCTATTCTTTTCACTTGTCATTAATTTATTCATTCACTCTATTCATTTCATTTGCTTTCATGAGTTTCTTAGCCTGAATAAGTATTTCATAAGCTTTGAGAAAGCTTTGATATATAGATACATAAACAATAGATCCAAAGAGTAAAGTCTGAATTTGCTCATTTGCTCTATTTACTCATTCTCCAGGCAAGATTACTGGCAGCCATTCCCTTCTCCAAGGGATCTTCCTAATCCAGGGATGGAACCCAGGTCTCCTGCATTGCAGGCAGGTTCTTTACCTTATGAGCCACGAGGAACGCCCAAAATCTAAGTTATTAGTACCAAATCCATTCCCATATTCTCCCAAACTCTGACTCTGTTAGGAGCCTGAAATATATTTCTGGATGACTTAGGTTAAATTTGGATTCTGCTTCTTTGAGATAACACTTAGGTCTCAAATGGGACAGCTAGTGCAAAAGAAAGGTCTTTCCTCAGCATATTCCTTAAGTTGTAGTCATTGCTTTACCTCACAAGAGATGAGGAAAAGCTAATTATTTTTGAGACTTCTAAAAAATATCTTGCTTGGGGCTCCAAGTTTGGATAGAGACCAAGAGAGGAAAACAGAGAGAAAAGACAGATAATTAAAATCCAACTATAACAATGACTTCAATATCTGGGGCACCTGACTTGTGAATTCTACAGAAACTCTAGGCTTTGAAGCTACAGGGTATTCCTTAGAGGAAGCAGGATCACTGTATGTTAATACCAAATAAAACTAAGGACACACAGAGCCCACTGAAATACCTAAGTAGAAGCCTAATCCTCACTTTTATGCTAATTTAAGCAAATTATCATAAAGCAGGTTTGAATTTTTCTATTCTTTTATTACATCTTAGAAAGAGATGGTTCAGAAAGTAGGTAAAATAAATTGTGTTCTGAGAAAGGGAGAGGAAGAAATGGGAAATAGAGGTAGGAGGGAAAATTGTGTGTGGTGGGGAGAGGGAGAAAGAGCATTTCATAAGAATTAATTTGAAGATTTCTAGTTGCTTAGTTCGAATTACTGGTGAATTAAAAAGCTCTGGTTAGTGACATAAGGTGGATTTTGAAGGTTTAATATCTTGGAAATTGATAAGCAGCTCCTGAGCTAGCAGAACTGATTTTAAGAAATTAGTTCTACGAGATCTTGGAAATGTGTCATGCTGACTTGTAGACCTCTGAACACACACTCAGCAGTGGCCACGGGACTGGAAAAGGTCATTTTTCATTCCAATCCCTAAGGACAATGTCAAAGAATGCTCAAACTACCACATAATTGCACTCATCTCACACATTAGTAAAGTAATTCTCAAAATTCTCCAAGCCAGGCTTCAGCAATATGTGAACCATGAACCTCCAGATGCTCAAGTTGGATTTAGAAAAGGCAGAGGAACCAGAAATCAAATTGCCAACATCTGCTGGATCATCAAAAAGCAAGAGAATTCCAGAAAAAATTCTACTTCTGCTTTATTGACTATGCCAAAGACTTTAACTGTGTGGATCACCACAAACTGTGGACAATTCTGAAAGAGATGGGAATACCAGACCACCTGACCTGCCTCTTGAGAAATCTGTATGCAGGTCAGGAAGCAACAGTTAGAACTGGATATGGAACAACAGGCTGGTTCCAAATAGGAAAAGAAGTATGTCAAGGCTGTATATTGTCACCCTGCTTATTTAACTTATATGCAGAGGACATCATGAGAAACGCTGGGTTGGATGAAGCACAAGTTGGAATCAAGATTGCCAGGAGAAATATCAATAACCTCAGATATGCAGATGACACCACTCTTATGGCAGAAAGTGAAGAGGAACTAAAAAGCCTCTTGATGAAAGTGAAAGAGAAGAGTGAAAAAGCTGGCTTAAAACTCAACATTCAGAAAACTAAGATCATGGCATCTGGTCCCATCACTTCATGGGAAATAGATGGGGAAACAATGGAAACAGTGACAGACTTTATTTTGGGGGGCTCTAAAATCACTGCAGATGTTGACTACAGCCATGAAATTAAAAGACGCTTGCTCCTTGGAAGAAAATTTATGACCAAACTAGACAGCATATTAAAAAGCAGAGACATTACTTTGTCTACAAAGGTCCGTCTAGTCAAGGCTATGGTTTTTCCAGTGGTCATGTATGGATGTGAGAGTTGGACTATAAAGAAAGCTGAGCACCAAAGAATTGATGCTTTTGAACTATGGTGTTGGAGAAGACTCTTGAGAGTCCCTTGGACAGCAAGGAGATCCAACCAGTCCTTCCTAAAGGAGATCAGTCCTATATAGTCATTGGAAGGACTGATGCTGAAGGTGAAACTCCAATCCTTTGGCCACCTGATGCAAAGAGCTGACTCATTTGAAAAGACCCTGATGCTGGGAAAGATTGAAGGCAGGAGGAGAAAGGGACGACAGAGGATGCGATGGTTAGATGGCATCACCAACTCAATGGACATGAGTTTGGGTAAACTCTGGGAGTTGTAGATGGACAGGGAGGCCTGGCGTGCTGCAGTCCACGGGGTCACAAAGAGTTGGACACGACTGTGTGACTGAACTGAACTGAACATACACTGGTTTGGAATAAGTGAACTGACCTCTCCTGGAGAAACAGTAGGACTGTCAAGGGAGCCCTGTCGATCCCTCAAAATGACAACAGTCCCATATCCACAGCCCAGAGACTATAAACCACAAAGTCTACAGTAGCAAGCTCACGGTCTCATCTTCTATACAGACCAATGAGGAAAGTTGCTCATAAGTGGGTGCAGGATAGCTGGAAGGTTCCCTGTGGACAGAAGAAGCTTGGCAGACACTGGGTATAGATAGTCTACTGTAGTTGCCTAGTTCTTGAGAAGGGAGGACCCCCTCCTTTGATAGTAATTCTCTCCCTATAACTTGATCATTTCTGTAAAGACTCTGTCTTACAACAAGGTCCTATTATGAGGTATCAGAATTTATGACTTCACACTATGAATTTTGGGGGGACAGGGCACAATTCAACCCATAAGAAGAGACAAGCAATATTAAAAATAGAAAAAGAGGCACTTTACAAAGTTGATCAGATATAGTTTCAATTTTCTTGGGGTTTAATGAGAAATTAGAGTGAATTTCTCCCAAAGAACTTTATAGACCTTTACTACTGGGTACAGTATATGAAGAAAACATTCTGGGAAAGTCCTCTCTGTTCAGTTCAGTCACTCAGTTGTGTCCAACTCTTTGTGATCCCATGGACTGCAGCACTCCCGGCTTCCCTGTGCATCACAAACTCCCAGAGCTTGCTCAAACTCATGTCCATCAAGTCGGTGATGCCATCCAACCATCTCATCCACTGTTGTGCCCTTCGATTCCTGCATTCAATCTTTCCCAGAATCAGGGTCTTTTCCAATGAGACAGCTCTTTGCATCAGATGGCCAAAATATTGGAGCTTCAGCTTCAGCATCAGTCCTTCCAATGACTGATTTCCTTTAGGATTCTCACTAATAAGTTATCTAATTAAAATGAAATTAATCTGTATAGACATGGCCGGATATGTTTTATTCATTTATTAAGAAAGATAGATCATTTCCCATTTACAGAATGAAAGTTGCTACTTTCATGGCCAATAATCCATTAATCACCATGGAGCACAGCAAAGCTCCCTACCACTGCCCACTCCTTACCATCTTGTATTGACAAAATACTATGGTCTTTTATTTCTGTTTCCTAAGGAACAAGGCAGCACAATCTCAGTTTATGAAGCAATAATCACATATCTTCAATTGTCAGCAAGTAAAACAGTAAGGTCAATACTAAGAGGTCTGGTATCTCTCTTTTTAATAAACATTAATGACAATCTATTATGAAACAGAGACTGCAAAAAGAACATTATCTTTCACATCTAGATCCTTCTAATCTGATGGATTAAGATATGATGACAAGGGATTAATTTCCAAAATATATAAACAGGTTAATAAAAAAAAAAAAAACTCAATCAAAATATGGGCAGAAGACCTAAATAGGCATTTCTCCATAAAAGACACACAGATGACCAACAGGCACATGAAAGAATGCTCAATATCATTAATTATTAGAGAAATGCAGATCAAAGCTATAATGACGTATCACATCAGAATGCCCAATGTCAGAGAGTCTACAAATAATAAATACTGGAGGGAGTGTGGAGAAAAAGGAACCTCTCTACATTGTTGGTGGGAATGTCAATTTGTCCAGCCAACATGGAGAACAGCATGGAGGATCCTGAAATACTAAAAATAGAGTTACCTTATGATCCAGTGATCACATTCCTGGGCATATATCTGGAGAAAACTCTAATTTGAAAAAAATACATGCACCCCCATGTTCATAGCAGCATAGCACCACTATTTACAGTGGCCAAGACATAGAAATTGTCTAAATGTCCACTGGATAAAGAAGATAATGTAGCTTATATATACAATGGAATATTACTCAGCCATAAAAATAATTGACAAAATGCCATTTGCAGGGTCATAGATAGGCCTATAAATTATCATACTAAATGAAGTATATCAGAAAGAGAAAGACAGATATCATATAATTTATATGTTAAATCCAAAAAAAAAAAAAGATGATACAAGTGAGCTTATTTACAAAACACAAATAGACTCACACACATGGAAAACAAACTTATGGCTTCCAAAAGGGAAAGAGGGAGAGGGACAAATTGGAAGTTTGGAATTAACATATACATGCATAGAGCCCCATCGGTTACTGAACCCTCTGTCCACGGGATTCTCCAAGCAAAAATATTAGAATGGATTGCTATGTCCTCCTCCAGGGGAACTTCCAGACACAGGGATCAAACCTGCTCCTCTTATGTCTCCTGAATTGGCAGCTGGGTTCTTTACCACTAGCACCACCTGGGAAGCCCAAAATATACATGCTGCTGAATATAAAATAGATGAACAAAAATACCTGCTGAGTAGCATGGGGAACTATATTTAGTATCAAGATACTAAATCTGAAACAGATTATATATGAAAGTGAAAGTCAGTTGGTCATGTCTGATTCTTTGCAATGCCATGGACTGTACAGTCCATGGAATTCTCCAGGCCAGAATACTGGGTACGCATTTGCCAAGCAGGCTAGAATGCCAGCAAAGGGGTCTAAATTGAAACACTCCTTTCATCCTGGAAAATCTTATGGGATACCACCGTCCAGCAGACATATTAATTAAAGTTCTAAGTTGATTCTGTTTGGAAAGAGATCGGGGAAGGCCTTCTACCCATGTCACAGAAACTAGGGAGTAGTCTAATATAGCAAGCATCAGAAAGACAGAGATCATCTTTAAGATGGGTGCCGGCGCAGCTTTTCGAAATCCCTGAAGTCCTGATCTGCCTTGCTTGTCAGGTTTCCTCCTTACGACCTTGTCATGGGTGGGATCTAGTGTGCTGGCTCCCGGCAGATGGTGATGAGAAAAAAAAAAAAGGGAAGTGATAGAAAAATAATAAAAGAAGCAAAACAGCCTGTGAGTGAAACACTAACTTAATAAGTTAGGAAGTCATTTATAATGGGTTTTGAATTTCTGATTCGTACCATAAAGGTTTAAAATAGTGCTTTCTGCATGGGATTGCAATTGCAGTGAATATTCCGGATTGATTTCCTTTAGAATTGAGTGATTTAATCTCCTTGCTGTCCAAGGGACTCTCAAGAGTCTCCTCCAGGACCACAGTTTGAAAGCATCAATTCTTCAGTGCTCAGTCTTCTTTATGGTCCACCTCTCCCATCCATACCTGACTACTGGAAAAAACAGAGATTTGACTATATGGACACTTGTTGGCAGTGATTTCTCTGTTTATTAACATGCTGTCTAGGTTTGTCATAGCTTTCCTTCCAAGGAGCTTTTCCTTCTTTTAACTTCATGGCTGCAGTCATGGTCTGAAGTGATTTTGGAGCCCAAGAAAATAAAGTCTGTCACTGTTTCCATTTTTTCCCCTTTATTTGCCATGAAGTGATGGAACCAGAAGCCATGATCTTCATTTTTTTAATGTTGAATTTTAAGCCAGGTTTTTCACTCTCTCCTCTTTTACCCTCATCAAGAGGCTCTTTAGTTCTTTTTTACTTTCTGCCATTAGAGTATTATCATCTGCTTATCTGAGGCTGTTGATATTTCTCCTGGCAATCTTGATTCCAGCTTGTGAGTCATCCAGTCCATCATTTTGCATGATGTACTCTGCATGGAAGTTAAATAAGTAGGTTGACAATATATAGTGTTTATGTACTTCTTTTCTAAATTCGAACCAGTCTGTTGTGCCATGTTTTCTGTTGCTTCTTGACTTGCATATAGATTTCTCTGGAGACAAACATGGTAGTCTGCTATTTCCATCTCCTTAAGAATTTGCCACAGTTTGTTGTGATCCACATAGTCAAAGGTTTTAGCATAATCAATGAAGCAGAAGTAGATGTAATATAACTCAGCCATAAAAATAATGAAATGATGCCTTTTGTAGCAAGATAAGTGGACCTAGAGATTATTACACTAAGTGAAGTAGGCTAGAGAAAGACAAATGTTACATGATATCACTGATATGTGGAATCTAAGAAATAATACAAATAAACTTATTTACAAAACATACTTAGACTCACAGACATAGAAAGAAAATGTATGGCTATCAAAGCCCCTTTTGGAGGAATAAATTGGGAATTTGGCATTAACTGATACACATTGCTATGTATAAAACAAATAAACAACAAGGGCCTACTCTATAGAACAGGTAAGTATATTCAGTTTCTTGTAATAACCTATAATGGAAAAGAATCTGAAAAAATATATACATGCAACTTTGCTGTATACCGGAAACTAACACATTGTTAAATTAACTATATTCCAATAATTAAAAAAAAAATTCTGAGTGACCAAGCATACTGTATTCCATAATACCTTATATGTTTGTTTGTTTTATTTAAATTTCATGTTTTTTGAAATACTCAAATCTTGGTGTTAGGATAAGTTTAAAAGTCAGTATAAAAAAAGAACAAGAAAGGATGAAGGAACCTTGTGCTCAATTCCAGGACTAAATAGGCTAAATTATGCTTTGTGCTGTACTTAGCTCAGTTGTGTCTGATTCTTTGTGACCCCATGGAATGTACCCTGCCAGGCTTCACTGTCCATGGGATTCTCCAGGCAAGAATACTGGAAGGGGTTGCCATGCTCTCCTTCAGGGCATCTTCCCACCCTAGGAATTGAACCCAGGTCTTCCACATTGGAGGCAAATTCTTTACCATTTGAGCCGCCAGGGAAGCCCAAACTATGCCTTACAGCTCTTTAACTACTTTTATCAAAACCTCGGTCTACTTTGTCGAGGACAGAACTCCAGGCACCAGCAATGTTGCCAGATGCAACAATTTTTGCATCATAGAATTTGAGCACTGAAATGAGAAAATGAGTAAACTGAATTAAGCAGTTTACACTGCAAATTGAGCAAGAAAACAAAAAGAAAGACCCTAAATTAGAGATTTCTCTAATTAGAGCTCTCTCCAGTTGCCTCCAACAGACATTGGGGTACCATGAGGGTGCTCAGTCATGTCCAACTCTTTATAATCCCATGGATTGCAGCCCTGTGGGCTCCTCTGTCCATGGAATTTTCCAGGCAAGATTACTGGAGCAGGCTGCCATTTCCTACTCCAGGGAATCTTCCCAACCCAAGGATCAAACCTCCATCTTGGTCTCTACTATGTCCACTGCTGTACTTAACTGACCTATCACAACAAGACCAGTCCACTCCACTCCAGAGAAAATAGGGCTCCATTCTTGTTTAGGCATCTGTCTAGTTAGAAGGGTGGACTGCCTAGGAAACAAAAAATCTCAAGTAATCCTCCACTTTTAAACCTTGAAAATCCAGAAACACCTTGGAATAAACTCTTACTCTTTAGCATCCTTTTTTCTGCTCTCCTCACTATTCTATACCCATATTCTCCCCAACCTGCCTACCCCATCTCTGCAGATGAAGAGGGTTCACGAACAGAAAGCTAATTCAATCATATGTTTCCTTCCTGAGGTTAGATGAATAAAGACAGAGGAAATATGGAGCTGCCTTCTGTATGCCACTTGTCCTGCCTTCAATCAGTAAAGACTTTGGGAAGAAAGAAATGAGGCAGGAGATGGTGATGCCTCTGATTAGGAAGAGGCCAATATCCTCAAAGTGGCAGGAGAGGAAACTTACTCAAACACACATCTTCCAGCATTTTCTCTTTTTGCTGCCTCACTACTTTCCAAGCCAAAGACTTGGCACTAACTGGATAAATCCAAGCCCCTAGGTCTTATATGACCATAAATTCTGAGTTAAAAAACTTCCAAATCTGTTAATAGGTACTGTCAACCTTCCCTCAGCTACCCAATCAAAGAAAAAACAAAAAGTAGCTAGTAATTGTACAATCTTTTTATGCTTTATTTCATTTAAGATATCTGCCATCTGAATTCTCTTTTCAGTCAATCGACATATATTTATGGAGTACTTACTATATGCCATGGACTGTTTCAGTTTCACTCATATTCTCAATATGCCAATCATCTGATTTTTAACTAAAACCTCATTTTTATTCTGCCTCCCAAATGTAGCCATGTCTGTCAAAATTGCTGCTTTCTTCCATATTTATAGTGAGTCACTACTAGTCACCATGAGGCCATCTGCTGAAAGCCACTGAGTAGCAACATGCAGCTTTTGTTTAATCCCTAAGATGCTGCATTCTGCAGGAAGGATAGTCATGCTACTAAATCCATCTTCAGCATTCCTAAACAACAGCATATATAACAGCTATTATATTTCTGCAGTAGCAAGAAGGGAAACAGCATATTATTAGCAGGAACTGTCCATTACAATAGACTTATGATGTTATAAACAGAAAATAGATTTCCGTTTTTTCTCTTTTTAATATTGTGCTTTACGTTCTTGGAAATGCAATTCTTGTACAAAAGTGGTTACACTTGTCAGGCATACCGCACGATTTCACCCAGCGATAAGCATCTCCTATGGGCAGCTGGCTAAAAGTTAAACCTTTAATTTAACAGTGTTGGTGCATCACGGTCACAAGTGGAGTGGCCGGGAAAGGAGTTCAATCACTTGAGATTTTAAAAAATTATTAGTTTCAGGTTGGTTTGTTGTGTATTCAGCATTAAGATTTAAGTCTTTACCCAGTATGTAAAATCCTGCTGACATATAAAGTCAGAGGATCACAGACATAAGTGAGGTGGTTTAATTGACTTGTGATCTGTTCCATAACTGAATATTCTAGCCCAAGAGCACAGATACACGATATTTTCCTGTTAAACACAGGAGAATATCCTTCACAATTTGTTTACACAAACAATTTTTTTTAATTCTTATTTTATAATAGAGTACAGTTGATTAATAATGTGTTAGTTTCAGGTGTATGGGAAAGTGGTTCAGTTATACACACACATGTATCTATTCTTTTTCAAATTCTTTTCCCATTTAGGTCATCACAGAGTGTTGACTAGAGTGTCCCGTGCTATAGAGCAGGTCTTTGTTGGCTATCTATTTCACATACAGCTGTGTGTACATGTCAATCCCAAATTCTTAATCTACCCCTCTTTCCCACCTTTCCCCCCCCATACCCTCCCCCCCACCAGTCCTCATATTTAGTCGCTCAGTCTTGTGACCTCATGGACTGTAGCCAGGCTCCTCTGTCCGTGGAATTTTCCAGGCAAGAATATTGGAATGGGTTGCCATTTCCTACTCCATCCTCCATCCCCACCCCCCCACAATTGTCCTCTGAAGTCTTGAGTCTGTTTCTGTTTTGAGCTCATTTGTATAATTTTTTTAATCTCTAAGTCGTCCCTAATTCTCCTATTTATACTAGCATTAACAGGATAAAAGCAGTGCCGGCTCTATGATTAATGGTAACTGAAATTACTGGGTGTTCAGAGACTTAGGGATCTAGTGGACACATCCTCCATATGAATGGAGCAGCTTGTGTTCAGCTCCAGGCAATGGCAAGAGAGGGGCCCAGGTATAACCAGATCTTCAGAAATTTTGAAAGTCATAAGTCCACATTCTGTGTAATCTTTTGATTTTTAAATATTGACAACTAGTTTGTGTGGCAACCCCGCACTAGTGCAGTAAACACATTTATGTGGGTTTGTTTATGAAAACTTTGAAACTAGAATACTTGACTAGTATCTGTTTCAAAATGGAATAGGCATTTTCAGACAACTAAAAGTTTAGACAACTTGTCACTAGCCTTCCAGCTATAAATATATATAATTAATAGCTATACATGGTCAAAACCAAAGTGATCCTGTGGGTTCAGTGGCTCAGTTGTGTCCAACTCTGTGACCTGATGAACTGCAGCCCTCCAGGTTCCTCTGTCCATGCGATTTTCCAGACAAGAATACTGGAGTGGATTGCCATGTCCTTCTCCAGAGGAACCTTGCCCACCCAGGGATCAAAACAGCATCTCCTGCATCGGCAGGCAAATTCTTTACTGCTAAGCCACCAGGGAAGCCCTATGGTACAACAAAAAGATGTGAGAAGGAAGGAAGGGTAAACAAAAAAATATTCCCCGGTGGCTCAGTGGTAAAGAATCTATCTGCCGTGCAGGAGACCCAAGTTCAGTCCTTGTGTTGGGAAGATCCCCTGGAGGAGGAAACAGCAACCCACTCCAATATTCTTGCCTGGGAAATCCCAATCCATGGAATCTCAAGAGTGAGACTTGACAACTAAACAAAAACAACAACAAATATATAATCAAATATTGCCTATGGCAACATAGGGAAACACATACAATATGAATAGAATATGAGTAAGCATACACAAAATGAAAATAGTGAAATCATAACACATGAATTGGGATAAGGATAAATGGGTTTCCCACATTTTGTATTGTACAAAAACAGTAAAAGTATTAATTAGCAAATCAACAATTGCCTGTGGTCCCTAAGGTAGTACTGTTCCATAGAACTTTTCTTGATGCTGAAATATTTTTTACTAGCAATTTCCAATGTTAGGTATCCATTAATCACATATTATCTGCTGTGCACTTGGAATGTGGTGAATACAACTGAGGAACTGAAATTTAATATAATTTATAGAAATTGAGCTTGAAACATATGACTAGAGGCTACTCTAATGGATAGTGTGCCTTTACGGTAACATTTGAATGACTAATAATGTGTATCATCCTGGAAGTCTGACAGAATGACTGTCAAGAAATATCTTGCTTAATATATTCAATTAAAAAAAAGGCTTATCATATAGCAAACTTTGAGACTAATAAAGTGGCCCTAGTATTGTTTTTGTTTGTTTGTTTCTTTTCCTGGATATATCTTTTCCTTTTTCCTTTTCTGTTTTCTTATAGTTAAGAAAATCTAGTTTAGGTAGAAAATAAATTTCATTTTCAGTTCAGTTTTATATATGGACTATTTTGTCACGTGATATTTAAGTATACATACAGTCAGATTTCTACCTATGTATTTACTATTTTGTTGCTATCTGGTCCATCTTTAAATTTCTTTATGTCTCCTTTCATACTTTTGGGGCATAATAAAATGGTTTAATGCCATAATTTTATTCTTTTGTTATTTTTTCCAAACTTTTAATTTTAAGCAGTATCTTAGATTTTAGTGATCATTCTTAAATTTATTACTGTTTACTCCCACTTACAGATTAAGAATTTTGTTAGAATTGTGCACAATGTGTATTTACACATAATTCACTCATATTTAGTCCTCTTTTATGCTCCTGCATGCAATTCCAAATTTTCTTTTGTGATTATTGTCTTTTTAATTTGTTCATTTTGGGTTTACCTGATATGGAAAACTGTAAAAAGAACCTATTTGGTTATTTTACAGTAGAAAAATAATTTTAAAGAAATAGAGTAAATAAAAAGTATGTTTTACAGTGAAAAAGAAAATTGTATGAAATCTGAAAGTAAAAATGTTCAGAAAGTATTGCTTGATTGGCGTTGTTCTAGAAGAGAAAGATCTCTAGAAAATTTTAAATACGGAAGACAAGAGGGACAATCTGTATACATTGAACTTTTCAATTTTCCCTTTCCAAAGAATTTGAGAACCAAATGTATATAAAAACAATTTTAGGCAATGAAATAAGTTTAGAGAAAGAAACTTATTGATGGCAAATAGAGTGTCTATACCACTGACAAAGAAAGACTATTAATATTTACTTCATCTTAATCCCTGCCCTTAGAGCTAAGCATCCCCAGGTGATACACAGTCAAATGCACGGAGGATCTCAAACCATTGAGAAGAGTAGGGTATTTTCTGGCAGTGATGGCATTAAAGGCAGGTAGTCATAGACTTTCTGACTTAGGAACACGTCATCAGCTTAGTCCTTTAACAATGTGGTGAATTTACCCACGAATATGAGATGAAAGGAATTTTTCATCTGCAATTACAGAAAACATTATTGAATTACACATTTGGAGATAAACGATTACAAGCATGAGAAAGGTGACTGTGAAGAATGCCACACCCATGGCTCAGTATAAAAGCGCCCCAGCCCGGGAGGTGACGTTAAACCTCAGAATCTTCTAGTCCTTCACCTGAGCTCACATCACCTGCGAAGATGTCCTACACCTGCTGTTCTAGAAACTTCTCCTCCCGCTCCCTCGGGGACCACCTGCGCTATTCAGGCGCCTCCTGTGGCCCCTCCTTCCCCAGCAACCTGGTCTACAGCGCTGACCTCTGCCCCCGCAGCTCCTGCCAGCTGGGCTTCTCTCTCTACAGCCAGGAGACCTGCTGTGAGCCCATCAGGACCCAGATGTTCCGTGTGGTGTCCCGTCCCTGCCAGACGTCCTGCTGCCGCCCGAGGACCCCCACGTTCTCCAGTCCCTGCCAGACGACTCTCCCTGGGTCTCTGGGCTTCAGGTCCAGCAGCTGCAGCTCCCTCAACTCTGGATCCAGAAGCTGCTACGCAGTGGGCTGTGGACCCCGTGGCTTCAGACTCCTGGGCTATGGCATCTGTGGCTTCCCTTCCCTGGGCTGAGGATCCGGATTCTGCCGTCCAACCTTTGCCTCCAGGAGTTGCCACTCTTCTTGTTACAGGCCAACCTGTGGGTCTGTCTTCTATTGATCAGCTTGTGAAGAGTTCAGATGTTTTGAGCAATGTGTCCAATCTCTGAACAGAGCTTCTATCATCTTCATGATCTTCAGGAAAATTAAGGGCTTATCACATTTTTCCCAGTCATAAATTACTGACCAAAAATGGTCTGCCACACATGTTTAATGATTAATTTTATTGATTGATTTACTGAATGCATTAATGGAGTTAGTAAAATGAATGCAACATATTGCTAGATCAATTAATGAAATTTATGTTAAGAAACAAATTAATGAGTTAATGGAATCCTTGTTCATGTATTCACAGAACACATAAAAGCCTAAATAAATATAATAAACTCATTCAATCTGGCTTCTAAATATGTTGCTAATTTTATTGTTAGTTTTAACTGGTTAAGTTTTGGGTTTTTTTCTTCCTTTTGCTTTTTTATGGAGGAATATTTAGGTTCAAGTTTACTATACCTTTGAAAGCCAACTTTGGAAACCCAATACTGACAGATTTGAACTAATTTATTGTGAGCTTTGGGGCTTACCCAGTGGCTCAGTGGTAAAAGAATCTGCCTACAATCAGGAAATGCAGGTTCGATCCCTGGGTTAGGAGGATCCCCTGGAGGAGGGCATGGAAACCCATTCCAGTATTCTTGTCTGGAGAAGCCCATGAACAGAGAAGCCTGGAGGGCTAGATCACATGGGGTCCCTAAGAGTCGGACACAACTGAAGCTACTGAGCATACACATCATGGGCTTTAAATATTTTCCTTCAAAACTTCTGCTTTCTGGAATCCTTATATGGCATACATAGACTTCATGTGTATAAAATCTCAGGAATGGCATAAAACACATTTTCTTCAAAAGATGCGGGGCATTGATGTTTGTTGACTGAAGGAGGAAGCAAGGAACTTGGAAAATTCAACCACTGGGGAAATTTTTAGATTATATGGGAAATTTTGTACATTAGTTTAAAGAGCTTTCTTTGATTCAATCCGTGTTGGATGGCAAAAAATCCCTTATTCCTTCATCTCACCGAAACTGTTATATGTAATTGATTTCTTCACAGGTGGGAGGAGGAAGTCAATTACCTTTGTTGAGAATTAATTAGGTTCATGAGATGTAGAGTCTCACCTTTCTGTATCCAAAATTCAACTAAACATGGCTGGAAAAACACAAGCCTTTCATTTTAGAAATTATTGCTTCATTCATATCTTATCATATATTTACACACTTCTTGACTTTATGTTGCCATTCTGGTATTTTATAGATTAAATGCTTCAGAAAACAACATGATGTAAAAATAGATAACATGTTGATGCGGTCTAAAGCTAATAACAAAAAGACAGTATCTTTATACAGAGATAAAGAGAAATGTTCAATAAATTTTCCCTTTCATTGTTTTTCAGATAGCAATAAGGATCACGAGAAACACATTTTATGAACTAGTAATTTTATACATAAGGAAATGAAGACTCAAAGCAGATCAAGGTTTCACTGTAGGTCCCAGTCTTACAATGAAACCAAGATTCAAGACACTATGATAAATGACTAACTTAAGAAGTAAAGACATAAGCAATTTGGGATGGAATAAGGAGAACTTTGAGAAGGTGAAATAAAATGAACAAAGCAGAGAGGTACAAATGTACTTGTGTGTTATTGAAAATCTAGTTACAGTTTGTATGGATTAGTAATGGAAAATCAGGCTACAAATATTTAATAGGTCTGTTTCACGTCATTGTTTTGGACATCTTGAATTTTGGATCACATTAGTCTTAGGATTCATCTCGTCTTATTTATACTGTTGAGATAGCTTTCTGCTTGGTCATTTTCATTCTATTTTCTATTTTGTTTAAACATTCTTAAATACTTTAAAAAATAAAGCTTTTGCCAAATATTATGTAAAGTGGTATATTACTATATTTCCTCATTTTATATAAATATGATCCTATTAATATATAACACAATATAAAAATATAAAATACATAATAAACAGTTAAACTCTTAAATTCCATACTGCAAATAGAGTAGCAGAGTTTCTGGTAGAATTTTTTGGGTTCTGGAGTAATCAGGCTCACCAAGTAAATACCTCTCTGGACTATATGCACAACTTCCTTTAGGCCAGGAGCAGGATTCTCCAAGTTGAGTTTCAGATGCAAGTAAACCCATTGGTTGGGTCAAACAGTTTGGCAAGCCATATGGTGTTGGTGGCATCTATGGTACTGAAAGATATAAAGTAAACCTGCAACGTGACGTTCATGGCAACCTCAATGGATAAATCACAACATAGGCAAATAAAATTGTAGAAGATGTTATAATCTGTAGTGAAAAATTAACATATCTTTGGAAAATCAAATCCTTTAATAACTGAGCATGGTAGAGGTACAAAACTTGACCATGGACCAAGTGATCATGAGCTGTAGCTGTCCGTCATGAGCTGCGTTCTGATGAAAATTCAAAATCATCAAGTCGGTGGACTCAGTAGGAATCCGTGGTAAGATGGAAATAGCTTGAAACTTCCCTGGTGGCCCAGTGGTTAAAACTTCACCTTCCAATGCAGGGGGTGCGGATTGAATCCCTGGTTGTGGAACTAAGATCTCATGTGCCTTGTGGTCAAAAAACTAAAACATAGAAGAGAAACAATATTGTAACAAATTCAATAAAGTCTTTAAAACTGGTCCACATCAAAAAAATCTTTTAAACAGAAAGTAGCTTATTCAGAAATGAGCACTAGCAAAAGAAGAAAGTCGGCCCAGACCACCTGTTATAAGCAGCGTTGTACCACCGCTCCTTTCACAGGTCACATGTGTGGTCACACTGGGTGCCTCAAATGACCAGCTGAAGGAGAAAGGAAACATCCCAGTGACGCTCGCGGATAAGTTGACCCATTGCACGTAAAGACTGCGATGAGATAAAAACATTTCCTCTATGGGTAGAATTGTAGGTCTAGATCTGGTTATCCACTTGTGTAAAAGAGAAAAGTAGCCCCAGCTGATAATACATCTAGATTCCTAGACAGTGGTAATTGACCTGGCCAGCTAGTTAGAGAGCTGGAAGGGAGAATATTAGAACAATAAGACAATAAAATCTGGTATACAGACTTGTTGATGGATATACACAAGTGGGTCCAAAGTGTGAAGATCTTTATTATTTCTTTTCAATGCCTACCAGAATGCATCCGTCATGGAAGAGGAACTGAAAAATCAAGTTGAAAAAATAACTGTCAATTAATGCCAGCTTGCCTTTCAGAAGTCCTAACAACGCTGGCAAGGTGAGCATGTGAATAAGTGACCACAAGAGACTGTAGATGGGTCCAACAGCATAAACTCCCACTTACACATCTGATACAATCAATGCCACAGCAAAGGTCCAATCTGCCAGCAATAGAGGCCAAGGCTAAACTCCCAATGTGGCACGATCCCTCAAGGAAACCAACTGGTCACTAGGTTGAAATTAAACATGCCCCCTTCTGTCGTGAAAGGACCAGTGGTGCATCCTCAAACATGTGCCTACCTGTTCAGAGTAAGCGTCTGTTTTTTCATGCTTATCTCAGCAGCATCATTATTCAGGAGCTGATGAAAAATTTGATCCACCCTCATGGAATTCCTCACGAAGCAGTGTCCAGTCAGGAAAGCCACTTCATAGTGAGGCAGCAAGAACTGAGGTCCATTAATATATATCAAAAACACCAGACCCTGACGCTCTCTGCCTTATGGTGCATTAAATAGTCCCACTGCCAGCAAAAACTGAAGTTTGCTTGGAGCAGGCAAGCAATGTGCTCAAACACCGGGTTCCAGATATCCAGTTATTATCGTTCTCAATGACCCATTAAAGTGCTTGGTACTTCCTATTTCTGCAACTGGAATTTCCAAAGATAGAAGCACTGTTCCCAAAGAGAAACTTACTAAAGGACACATCAATCAAGGGTTTCATTAAACTACAAATATGGTTGCTGGCTGAGCACTTTGGGTTGCTTGTTTCAGGCAAAAAAAAAACAAAAAGAGAGAGAGAGAGAGTTAATATCTAATCTAACAGTAGATAATCTTGATTAATAGAAAGTGGTAGGGTTACTGTGGGGATGATGCCCTGGAGGAGGAAATGGCAGCCCACTCCAGGATTCTTGCCTGGAGAATTTTCACGGACAGAGAAGCCTGGAGGGCTGCAGTCCTTGGGGTCACAAAGAATTAGACACAACTGCTGAAGCGACAGAGCACGCAGGGCCTCCTGCTGCAGAGTGAGGGCAGAAGGGAACATGTGTGGAGCTCCGTGGACCTACTTGGATGGCCCTTGA
This sequence comes from Cervus canadensis, assembly GCF_019320065.1. NCBI lineage: Eukaryota > Metazoa > Chordata > Mammalia > Artiodactyla > Cervidae > Cervus > Cervus canadensis. The sequence goes on along the minus strand of NC_057412.1, from coordinate 4,600,476 downwards.
AGTTTCCTGTCCAATTGAGGATGTAATTTGTCCTATACAGTAACTCTGGCAAGAAAAGGGTATGGCTGTGAGTTCATGCCAAGTGTATGCAACTCTTTGCAACCCCCAAGGGCAGTGAGTAGCCCTCCAGGCTCCTCTGTCCATGGAATTCTCCAGGCAAGAATACTGGAGTGGGTTAGCATTGCCTTCTCATACCTCTCAGGAATAAAGGTGGTAAATGAGAGCAAGGCAAAGTTACAGTGAGTTGTGAAGGAGAGAGATAATGAATACCCATGGCAGCTCTAGGATCAAATACAGAGACAGAGTCTGTTTCATCAGGCTGAGTCACTCTTGTACATTTCCCCTGGAAGGGAGGCAGACCAGAGCCATGGAGAATCTCTCTCCTGATAGGTTGACTCTCAAGGTGCAAATGGCGAACCGTGACAGGGACAGATATGCACTGAAACTCACATCACATCTCTTCAGATGAAGAATAGCTATCCAACTGTGACAGTGAGGTCACTGGACAGCCTCTCTCTGCTGGTGTCTTTCAGATCTGACTCAGATTTCAAGCCATGGTCAGGTTTCTCTCAAGGCAGCCCATTGTGAATAACTGAACAAGGTGGTCAGCTGGCTTTTTTTCTTTACATGTCCTGCTCTTTTGCAAACTTTTGCTCCCCCATGCCTGTCTCAATGCCTGCTTCCTAGAGAATCCAACTGGCACATATTCTCTCTATTCTTTCTTGAAGTTTAATGTTTCCTTTTAAAATTATTTCCTTCAGTCTATAGAACTTCTATGTTTATTTCAATGCAAATTTATCTGAGATAATTAACCCACTGGAAATTAGGACTCAGTTATTGTGCTATTCAAAGGAAAAAAATAAAATGGAGAACAGGAGTGACAAAAGAAAAAGGTATTTTTGAAAGAAATTATAGAAAAGGAACTGACTTTGAAAGTGCACAAAAAACAAGTCTGAGGGAGAAAAGCCTGAGTTGTTCTAGGATGCAGATCTCAGATTCTTTTTAAATTTTTATGATGTTAATAAGAATATAGGAAAATACAGTAAGTCTCCTACAGATGAACAAGTTCAGTTTCAAGAATGTGTTCATAAGCCCAAGAAAGCTAGCTTAGGTACCCAGGGAACACAGTTGGCTATATAGTACTGTACTATAATAAGTTTATAATACATGGCACACAAATAATACATAAAAAACAAACACAAAAATAAATAAAATGTTTTAACCTTACGGTACAGCACCTTGAAAAGTACAGTGGTACAGTACAAGTACTGGCATACAGGGGCTGGCATCGAGTGACTGGCAACAGTTAGTTGCTAGAGGAGAGAGAGGAGGTGGGAGATGGGAGACCTGAAGGGTCGTCAGCAACAGGAGGTGGAGGGAAAGCTGTAATTTCACTCATGTCTGACACTGATGGAATGCATGTTTGCATCTTTGAAAGTTTGCAACTTGAAAGTTCATGTTTAAGGGGCCTACTGTACATATTTGCTTTCTATATTTTTCTACTCTATTTATTTTTCTTAATGGCATTTAGAGCCATAGTCTCAAGGTAAGTAGAAGAGACACCTGACTTCCCTCTCTTCATCCCTTTCCCCAGCTTCTCACACTAACGTCATTATCCCCACTCCCTCTCCACACGCCCCGTATCAATTTTTCCTGTGACTCCATCCCAGTTCAGTCTTCTGAAGTCACTTTGTCTTTGAATGTTTGCCTGCTTCCTTTCTGTTTCCAGCCACTTCTCATTATGTGCCATTTTTCTTCCCTCTGTTGGATGTGAGCAGCAGTATATAATAATGTGTGATAGACAGAAAATAAATTTGAAGCATGTGAATGAGTAGTGACAAGGAGAATCAATCATGAGAAGCATCCTTATAAGAAGCAACGCTATGCCACTGATCTCTTGACAGCCTAGAGAAGTGACGACATTGCAGAGCAAAGCAGGAAGAGATGTACGCGGCGTCACAGGCGGGAACAGCAAAAAGGCGGGAGTGGGGGGTGCTTTCTTGGCCTTAATAGAATGAAGATAACTGACAAATTGTGCTAGAATTTCTGTATAGGAATAGTCATTAGCTTTGAGATGTAATAAATCATGGCAGTAATCATCATTCTCCAGTGGTCATGTATGGATGTGAGAGTTGGACTATAAAGAAAGCTGAGCACTGAAGAATTGACACTTTTGAACTGTGGTGTTGAAGAAGACTCTTGAGGGTCCCTTGGACTGCAAGGAGATCCAACCAGTCCATCCTAAAGGAGATCAGTCCTGGGTGTTCTTTGGAACGACTAATGTTGAAGCTGAAACTCCAATTGTTGGCCACCTGATGTGAAGAACTGACTCGTTTGAAAAGACCCTGATGCTGGGAAAGATTGAAGGCAGGAGGAGAAGGGGACGACAGAGGATAAGATGGTTGGATGGCATCACCGATTCGATGGACATGGGTTTGAGTAAACTCCGGGAGTTGGTGATGGACAGGGAGGCCTGGTGTGCTGCAGTTCATGGGGTTGCAAAGAGTCGGACACGACTGAGTGACTGAGCTGAACTGAACTGAAATCATGCCATCAATAAATACAATAGGTAGGAAGCTAGTAATTTACATGTAATTACAGAACAACACACTTTTTAATGAATTACACACATGCAGAAGAGGGGTGCAAATGGGAGAGGATCGCACTAGTCCTGTGCCATTCCAACTGACAAGAAGGGTATAATTACCTAGTCCACAAGATGACCTTAGACCTCAGAATATTTTTAGTGTAATTCTGCTGAACTCACATCTCCCAGCACGATGTCTTATAACTGCTGCGCTGCAAACTTCTCCTCAAACTCCCTTGGGGTCTACTGATGTTACCTAGGCTCCTCCTGATAGCTTACAGTGAACAGTGTCGCATTCTTAATCTCCAAAGAAGATTTAGCTTTAGGACCAGGGACCAGGTTTGATCACTAAAGAGCTTTTGTGTAGCAGAGTTTTATTAAAGTAAAAGGGACAGCGAAAGCTTCTGACACAGACACCAGAAGGAGGATGGAGGGTGCCCCCTCACTAATGTTAGGAAGGGAGTTATGTACTTTTTAAATTAGTTATTGCAATAAATCAAAAGAATGTCTCAAGGTTGTAAAAATTTTACCAGACTTACTCCCACAATTTACATTTCAAGGTAACAGGATTAGAATTAAACAATAGAAAGATCCTACCAGACCCACTCCCATAATTTACACTCTAAGGTATCTGGATTAGTCAGAAGGTTTTCAGGAAGGAGAAACTGTCTTCAAGCAGGATACGTTGTTGTTATATAATCCCTAGTAATTGAAAGAGGAGAGTGAAAAAGTTGGCTTAAAATTCAACATTCGGAAAACTAAGTTCATGGCATCTGGTCCCATCACTTCATGATAAATAGATGGGGAAACAATGGAAACAGTGACAGACCTTTTTTGTGGAGGGCTGCAAAATCACTGCAGATGGTGACTGCAGCCATGAAATTAAAAGATGCTTACTCCTTGGAATGTTATGACCAACCTAGACAGCATATTAAAAAGCAGAGACATTACTTTGCCAACAAAGGCTATGGTTTTTCAAGTAATCATGTACGGATGTGAGAATTGAACTATAAAGAAAGCTGAGCCCCAAAGAATTGATGCTTTTGAACTGTGGTGTTAGAGAAGACTCTTGAGAGTCCCTTGGACTGCAAGGAGATCCAACCAGTCCATCCTAAAGGAAATCAGTCCTGAATGTTCATTGGAAGGACTTGTAGTGAAGCTGAAACTCCAATACTTTGGCCACCTGATGCGAAGAACTGACTCATTTGAAAAGACCCTGATGCTGGGAAAGACTGAAGGCGGAAGAAGGGGATGGCAGAGGATGAGATGGCTGGATGGCATCACCGACTCAATGGACATGGGTTTGGGTGAACTCCAGGAGTTGGTGATGGGCAGGGGGGGGTGGTGTGCTGCGGTTCATGGGGTCAGAAAGAGTCGGACACGACTGAGCGACTGAACTGAATTGAACTGAATTGAATCCTTAGCAGAGTTTAAGCTGAGTTGTTTGTTGTGTAATCATCAGTTCTGGGCTTAAAGAAAAAAGCCATTTTATGCAACTCAGACTGAGGAATGTAGAGGGAAAAAAAAGAAAAAGAAAGTTTGTGGTTTGTGCTTTCCTCCTCCTTGAGAATTCCAGACCCCCATCGAAAGCCCAGATCCCTCTCTCCTCCTCGGGAACCTCCTCGCACATTTTATCAAACTGCCTAGGAATTGATTCTCTCACTCCTGTGGCTCCTCCTTCCCCAGCAACCTGGTCTACAGCACTGACCTCTGCTCTCCCAGCTCCTGCCAGCTGGGCTCCTCTCTCTACAGCCAGGAGACCTGCTGTGAGCCCATCAGGACCCTGGGTCTCTGGGCTTTAGGTCCTTGGGTTCTGGATCCAGAGCTGCTACTTCCTGGGCTGTGGATCCCTTGGCTTCAGAGCCCTGATGTATGGAGTCTGGGACTTCCCTACCTTGAGCTTTGTACCCAGTTTCTGCCATCCAACATACTTGTCTTCCAGGAGCCTCTAGCTAATTTGTAACCAACCTATCTACCTATCTGCCTTTTACTGGTCAGTTTGTTGAGTTCTGTATTTCTGAGTCAATCCATCAAGCTGCCTGCTCTAGTTCCATCGTGCTCATTATTCCCATTGACACCTATCTTCTTCCTCCTTGGTCACCATGCCTCACTCCATCTCTTTCTGTCAAATGCAGGCTAGCAGACTGATTCCTGAATCCTGTGAATCTGAAGACATAAGCCCCCAAATAAGTATAATATCAACATTCCTAATGGAATTTATGTTAATTTACTTTTTGCCCCAAATGGATACAAAGTTAAAGGATTATAACCCAATAAATTAATTCATCCTGGTATTGAAATATTTTTATGTTATTGTTTATATATTTTGACCAGAATTTGTGCTGATTTGATTTATCAGCTAAGCAAAAGCTCAACATGCTTGTGGAGGACATTTTGGAAGCCTAAATTGTTGTAGGGTATTTCCTGGTGGCTTAGTGGTAAAGATTTTGCCTGGCAATGCAGGAGTCAGAGGAGACTTGAGTTTGATCCCTGGATCAGAAAGATTCCCTGCAGAAGGAAATGGCAACCCACTTCAATATTCTTGCCTGGGAAATCCCGTGGACAAAGGAGCGCAGCAGGCTACAGTTCATGGGGTTGCCAAAGTGTTGAAAGTGACTTAGTGACTAAACAACAACAACAAAAAATGTTGTAGATTTGATCTAATCTTTGAACAATGGATATTTTTCTCATTCAGACCACAGTTACTAAATATTCATGTTTTGAAGTTTTGGAGCTTTATTGAATAAAACTCTCAGAATCAGGATAAATTTTGATTCTATCAAAGAATATGAGTCTTATCTATATGGACAGAGGGAATATAATTGTGAAGCTGACAGATTCAAGGGGAATTTCATGAATAGATTTACATTGTTAGATTTATACGGCTAGTGTAATAAATGAAAGAAAAACTAGAGAAAAGACCAATTTAAAGGTCCACATGAACACTGAATAAATTCTGAGTTTACCAAATATTTGTTAAAATTGAGCAGATTCATATTTCTAATGTTGAATTTCTAATGTAATTCACTTTTTCATATGTATGAGAAGATATAGACAATGATTTTAGCGGGAAGGATACAGCTTCAGAATCACAGATACAGCCTGCGATTCCACATCAGTGCTTTCCTAAAGCCCAAATGAAATTTAGATGAAAACAAAAGCCTTTATATCAGCCAATTTGACTATTTCATTCTGATCTCAATATAAAGTTGGAGACACTCCTTGCTTATTTATTTATTTATTTTGGTAACATGCTCAATGTTTACAGGCCAAGTATTTAATGAAAACTTAAGAGACCAAGATAAATAGATTTTTGAGTAATGAAAGTGGATTACTTTCAGGAGATGTGGCTTGAATCCCTGGGTCGGGGAGATCCTGTGGAGGAGGAAATGATGGCTACAGAGGGCTACAGTCCATGGGGTCACAAAAATCAGACATGACTGAGCCGGAGCACACCAACACAAAAAGACATTATCCCTAAATAGTGCTTTAATCAATGTTCAAAGAATGACCTATTCAATGTATGTTTAGCTCCTTGAATAGATTTGTGGCAAAGATATATATTTAAAATTCAAATTATTTTTTTTCATTTATTTTTATTAGTTGGAGGCTAATTACTTCACAACATTGCAGTGGGTTTTGTCATACATTGACATGAATCAGCCATGGAGTTACATGTATTCAAGCTGTTTTAAAAAAGAAGCAATGGATACCTAAAGCAGATCAGAGAATTCCTGAGTCATTACAAACAAAATTGTCTCTCCAGATATTGTCAGATAATTCCTAGTGGACTAAAAGGAAATTATCTTCTGATTGAGAATCATTTATCTAAACTAATGCACAGAGAAAAGAGGAGATAAAAAATAGAGAACAGAGTTTAAGAAGATATGGATCATAGTGAAAAGATTTAGCATATTTGTGTTTGAAGTTCTAAAACAGAAAAGAGAATGGAGAAGGAAATATATTCAGGGATAAAATGCTATGGATTTTCTAAAACAAATTCAAATAAGTGTTGCCAACTGAAATTTGGAAAAATACAGAGAATACACCTACACACACCTAAATCAGTGACAAGAGAAATATTTCTAAGTTGCATGGGGAAGAAAGCTGATTACCTTCAAAAAGTAACAATAGGACTGAAATATAAATTATTTTAAGAGAAAATTGACTGAAATATTAAAAAGTATGACAAAATGAAGATTTCATATTTGAAAACCAGGAACAGAAAATATGTGCTTCAAAACTGAAGAGAACTGCAGACAACAAAAGACGGAGAAAATGTCTCACCAGCAGACTGGCTGAATGCATAGACTGAGTTGACTATTAGTGAAGAAGGAAAATACATTTGCTTGCCAATGGAAGAAAATGACATTAAGATATGGGTTGAATTGTTTTCCCATTCTTAAGATTCTTTCTTAGTTATGGTAGCCTGACCAGTGACTACTTATCATTTTGTGGGATGCAAAATGACTCCTAGTCTCCACTGGGTAAATATATATAATAGAAATATTCTCTAGAACTGGACATGGAACAACAGACTGGTTTAAAATTGGGAAAGGAGTCTATCAAGGCTGTATATTGTCACCCTGCTTACTTAACTTATATGCAGAATGAAGTGAGTGAAAGTCCATCACTTGTGTCAGACTCTTTGTGACCCCCATGGCCTAGACAGTCCATGGAATTCTCCAGGCAAGAACACTGGAGTGGGTAGCCTTTCCCTTCCCCAGAGGATCTTTCCAACCCAGGGATTGAACCCAGGTCTCCTGCAGCGCAGGCAGATTTTTTACCAGCTGAGCCACAAGGGAAGCCCTATATTCAGAGTACATTATGCAAAATGCCAGGCTGGATGAAGCACAAGCTGGAATCAAGATTTCCAGAAGAAATATCAATAGCGTCAGATATGCATATGATACCACTCTAATGGCAGAAAGCAAAGAGGAACTAGAGTCTCTTGATGAGGGTGAAAGAGGAGAGTGAAAAAGCTGGCTTAAAACTCAGCATTCAAAAAATGAAGATGATGGCATCAGGTCCTATCACTTTATGGCAAATAGATGGGGAAAAATTGGAAACAGAGTCATATTTCATATTCTTGTGCTCCAAAATCACTGTGGACAATGACTGCACCTATGAAATTAAAAGACACTTTCTCCTTGGAAGAAAATCTGTGACAAACCTAGGAAACATGTTAAAAAGCAGAGACATCACTGTGCCGACAAAGGTCCATATAGTCAAAGCTATGGCTTTTCCAGTAGTCATGTATGGATGTGAGAGTTGAACCATGTAGAAGGCTGAGCTTTGAAGAATTGATGCTTTTGAGTTGTGATGCTAGAGAAGACCCTTGGGAGGCCCTAGGACTGCAAGGAGATCAAACCAACCAATTCAAAGGAAATCAACCCTGAATATTCATTGGAAGGACTGATGCTGAAGCTGAAACTCCAATAATTTGGCCACCTGATGTGAAGAGCTGACTCATTGGGAAAAACCTTGATGCTGGAAAAGATTGAGGGCAGGTGGAGAAGAGGATGACAGAGGATGAGATGGTTGGATGGCATCACCCACTCAATGGACATGAGTCTGAGGAAACTCCAGGAAATAGTGAAGGACAGAGAAGCCTGGAGTGCTGCTGTCCATGGAATCGAAAAGAGTTGGACCTGACTTAGTGACTGAACAACAATAACAATTTTCTAGATAATAAGTGTACAAGACACCTTCTGGTGGCATCAGTCTTAATATTCCAAGTCATGACTTATGATACCTGCCTGCTTATTAAGGTGATTAATCAAAGTTGAATACTCTGGATGGCTAGTAAGTTAGGTGAAAGTCACTCAGTTGTGTTCAACTCTTTGCGACCCCATGGACTGTACAGCCCTTGGAATTCTCCAGGCCAGAATACTGGAGTGGGTAGTTGTTCCTTTCTCCAGGGTATCTTCCCAACTAAGGGATCGAACCTGGGTCTCCAGCATTGCAGGCAGATTATTTATCAGCTGAGACACCAGGGAGTTTTTGTCTTTTAAATAATTGAGTGGAAAAAATTGGATCTATACAATATAATGGTTCCATAAACCACAGATTTGAAAAAAATATATAGAAATCAGATATGAAAACAATTTTTAGAGGCCATTATTTCCATAGTTTGGAACCAACATTTTAATTTAAAACTCTCCAATATTTTAAAATATTGATAAACAAATTTCCTTTAGGGAAAAAAAAAAAAACCTATCTTCAGAAACATAATTTGTACCAATATAACATGTGATCTCCATTTAGTAACTGTCTGAGAGTTAGCAGTTTCATTGAAATATTTGCTACTTGTATCTTATTATTAAGGAATGACTAGAGAGGAGAAAATGCAGGGAACTATTGGACTTATGCATTAGTGTGGTAAAAGATATTCTTACAGAAGAAATAGTTCCTAAGGAAAATGCACTTACTTCAAGGTTTTGCTTGAGAATGACCTTGCTCTTCATTCATCAACTCTGAATTTGTTCCATCAAAGCTACTTTGGGAAAAAAAGAGAAAGTTTGGCAATAAAAGAAAATGGAAAATATAGACGCACAAGATATTACTAAGCGGAAAATTTTCCCTGCTTGGTTGGCACGAAAGAATGAGATTGAAATTCTAATTTGGGATATCTGAAAATAAAAGATGTGCAAAAGAGTTATTTACATTTGGAACAGTTATTTCCTCACTTTGCTCTCTCTTGTAGGAGTCTTGTATAATGCTTCTTTTTCAATTTGAATGCTACTCTTGTTATTAATTTTGAAGAACCAACTTTGGACCTGGTTATATTCTACACAAATAATTTTTTACTCTTATATTAATTTCTATCTTCAATTTGTTTCTTCTTTTTGTTTTCTTTTGTCTTCATTTGTTATTCCTTATTCTAACTTCTTGATCTTCAGCCTTTCTTCTTTTCAAACATACCCATTTAGTGTATAAAATACCCTCAGAGAACTGAATTGGCCAAAACCTGTTAAGTTTTAGTGTTTTATCTTCAATGTCATTCTGATCAAGGAATTTTCTATTGTCCATATTGATATATTTTCTTTGAATCATGGATTACACAATGTCTTGAACTGTCATTTGCCCCCAAAACCTAAATGCTAACTTCTAATTCTGAACACAGTGGTTATCAGAGATGGGAATCTTTTGAATAAGATTAGTGCCCTTGAAAGAAGAAACCGCAGGCAACTCCTGGTCCTTCTGATACTGAGGTTACAGTGCAAAGATGGTCATCAAGGAAAGGGTCTCATCAGACATTCAGACATCTCATGGTGCCTTGAACTTGAACTTCTTAGCCTCCAGAACATAAGAAATCAATGTTTTGATAAAGCATCCATTCCATGATAATCTGTAATAGCAGCTGAAAAGAACCAAGACAGATTATTTACAAGTGTATTTTCAAATAGACATTTAGCGATTTTCTTTTCTAGCTATCATGTTTCACAGCCTTATAATTATTTCCTCGATGACAAGAGCAATACTAAGAGTTATTATAATCATGTGAGTTGGAGGTTTGCTTTATGATTAGAGTATTTTCAGTTAAACTCCCTATGTGCTTCAAACGATTGTGCTTGTTGACCTTGAGTGCAATGCATCCACCCTTGATTTGATCAGTTCTCTTAAATGTGTTGGTCAAGTGTTCTACATTCTAACTAGTTTTTGTCTTCCTTTTTCATATCCTTAAGCATTATGAGTGTGATATCCATGGAGAACTCACACCTTTTTAAAAATTATGATCATTCCTCTTTATCATTAATTAAGTTTCTATGACTGAGATTAATAAATTAATAGCTCCCTTTTGTTTTTTAGATAATTCATATCATTTCTTTCAAAATTTCTGTATGCTTTTATTTTTATTGATTACTCTTGAAAGCAGAATATTGTGGTACTCTTTTAAAATTGAATCTGAATCTTTGTATTAGACTCTTTTTCCTTTTATGTGTCATATAGATATATGGATAAAGATATGTCTAAATATATGCACATATGGGGCTTCCCAGGGAGCAAAGTGTAAAGAATGCATCTGCCAGTGCAGGAGATGTAGGAGACTCAGTTCAATCCCTGGGTTGGGAAGATCCCCTATAGGAGGGCATGGCAACCCATTCCAGTATTCTTGCCTGGAGAATCCTCATGGACAGAAGGGCCTGGTGGGCTACAATCCATGGAGTTGCAAAGAGTTGGACATGACTGAGTGATTAAACACAGGAAATAGCAACCTATTCCAGTATTCATGCCTAGAAAAATTCCATGGACCCAGGAGCCTGGAGGGCTGCAGTCCATGTGGTCACAAAGAATCTGACAGGACTGAGTGACTGAACATGCACATATGTATATGTACATATAAAAATTTATATTTAAAATTTTAGAATTTTTAAAATTATTTAATCTTTTATATTACTTTTTTCCTTTTCTTGATTAACAAAACTTTTAATATTATCATTTCCCACTTTTAATGTAATACCTGTGGTGTTTTACTGATTTTAGATTTTTTTTAGAAATTTCAGTGTACCTTCCTGATTTTACTTCTTGTTACCATAAATTATTATTTTAATATTTCCACAATCATGCTAAAACTTTGGAAAACCTTAAGTCCAATTGTTCTCTTTTTTGATGTTGTTGTCCTCATGCATTTTAATGCTATATATATATTTTAAAACCAAAAATCTTTTCAATCATTGATTTATAAAGTTTTTACTGAAATGCAATTTGTGTTTATCTATACATTCACATTTCTTCTTACATCCCCATGTTGCTCCCTGGTAATATTTTCTTTGTACCTGAAGAAAGTCCTTTATTCTTTGTGTGTGTGTGTTAATAGCTTCAAACATTTCCGACTTTTTGCGATCCCGTGAACTGTAGCCCACCAGGCTACACAGACCACAATGGGGTGGTCATGGATACAAAAGGGACATACTTTTGTGACATGAGTAGTTTACTGGCTTTGTGTTGTAATGAAAATTATTACAGCCCGCACAACTACAATGTGTAGGAAACCAGGCTGCCGCTCTTACAGAAATGATGATTGAGAGAACATCATGCAAATGAGGGGGTAGAAATGTGGAAATGATGACCTCGCAGTTGTTAATACCTATTGCTAACAGTGTATAAATGCCACAGTCCAGGAGGTAGAAACTGTCCTTGCATCTCCTGTCAATGTGTCCTACAACTGCTGCTCTGGAAACTTCTCCTCCCGCTCCCTCCGGAATCACCTGCACTCCTCAGGCTCCTCCCGTGGCTCCTCCTTCCTCAGTAGCCTGGTCTACAGGGCTGACCTCTGCTCTCCCAGCTCCTGCCAGCTGGGCTCCTCTCTCTACAGCCAGGAGACCCGTTGTGAGCCCATCAGAACCCAGACTGTGGTGTCCAGTCCCTGCCAGACATCCTGCTACCACCCGGGGACCTCTACGTTCTTCAGTCCTTGCTCACCCAAGGTCTCTGGGCTTTAGGTCCAGCAAGGACTGCTCCCTGAACCCTGGATCCAAAGGCTGCTCCTCCCTGGTTGTGGATCCAGTGGCTTCAGACCCCTAAGTTATGGAGTCTGGGGTTCCCCTACCCTGGGCTATGGACCAAGATCCTGCCACCCAAGCTATCTTTATTTTTGGCCAATCTGTGGATCTTGCTTCTAGACATTAACTTATAGAATATACAGATATTTTTGAAAAATGTCAACTCTTAAATCTCATAAGAAACAACCCTTTTTGTGATCCCAAAAACTTGTTCACCCATCTGTAGACCACTTGGCCTCACTTAGAAATTGGTTCTTGCATAATGTAAAAATAAGTAATAGACCTAAACTTTAAATCACATAGCTGCACTGGTGATGGAACTCACCCAGTTATTAAATATACTTCATAATTCAACATTATTTAATTATCTTAAGTAAATAAATAAAGGAGCCTTGTGCGCTACAGTCCACAGGGTCACAAAGAGTCAGACATGACTGAGCAACTAACATACATATAAATAAACACACTTATTCTGGTATCCATATACAGTATTGTTATCATTATTATTAGTTAATTATTGACCAGGAGTTTCTTTTACTGCTTACTGGATTTATAAATGTAAAAGATTAATTTGTTTTATAATGAAAACTTTGGGACAATAAAGATTGAAGAATCTGAGATAAAATTTTTGTTATTTAGATTTCTTTTAACCTTTTTATATGAATCAGTATGAATAAGCATCTCAAAAGTGTGTGCCATGTGCTAAATCATTTCAGTCATGTCTGATTCTTTGTGACCCTATGGACTATAGCTTGCCAGGCTCCTCCTCTGTCCTTGGGATTCTCTAGGCAAGAATACTGGAGCGGGTTGCCACTCTTTCCTCCGGGGGATCTTCCTGACTCAGGAATCGAACCCGTGTCTCTTTTGTCTCCTGCACTGGCAAATGGGTACTTTACCACTAGCGCCATCAGGGAAGTCCCTCAAAAGCTATAAAAGCCTCATTATTTAAATCACATGAGGCCTTAGATCTCTCTTCACAGGAAAAGAAAGGAACAAAAGTTAGTGGATATATATGGAATGCAGAGAGAAAGAATAAAATTTAGATATACTGCTAGATTTGTACATAAAACAAAAATATACATCTAACTTGTGGCAGTATATTTTCAGAAAATACTAAATATAAATTTTAAGTAACTTCCATTAAGTTCATCCAAGGTTGGTTGGTACAAGTGATCAAAATCGTGAATCTTGGTGAGTATTTTTCCATGAAATTCATTTCTTTACAGCATGTGAGAAGGAAGCCAATTATTCTTCTTGTGAAGAATTTTGATTCAGGATGTGTGGGTTTTTATCTCTATGCTTTCCAGTGGCTCAAACTATAAATGGCTGAGAATCATCACAACCTTTATGTCAGCAGAAGTGGATATTCTTTACTTTTTTTATAGTCACGTGCTAATCTTTTTAACAAGACACAGATTTCAGAAAATGATACACTGCTGTCAGACAGTTTGAAAAGGAGGTAAATCTAATAATAAAAGAGCATTATCTTTGTGTTGAGGTAAATATATGTTCAAAGAGATTTTTAAGTCATTATTTCTTCAGAATTTAAAATAGTACTCAGAGGAAGGTAAATTTTGTGTGATACTTTTTTTTTCTAAACATGAGGCAATGGAAGTTCAAAGGGAGTCAAGATCTGGTCAAACATCCCAGTCTCATAGCGAAACTGTTGTTCACGATTTTCCTAAAAGTGGGAGACTGTTATGAAAAACTAAAACAGAAGTAGTATAGAATTGAATATAGAAAATTTGGAAAAATAAAATTAAATGGATGAAACACAGAGATAGAAATTATCTGGTATATTCCAGGAACATTTGGGCAATTAATTTACAATGGGGCTATTAATTAATTTGGTAAATAGGTTTAGACAACAATTCTAATGGCTACATGTTAGTCCATCATTTTGAAGTTTGTGTTTTGAAAGACATTAATCCTAGGTTTCCTTTCCACCTAGTCAATTTACTGGAACAGATTTCTGGTGATAATCTTCACTAGATTGCTTGTCTATTCTAAATGATTTTGCATGCATTGTAAAAAAAAAATATTTTTTACCAACCACCTTTGTATTTAATATGTAGAAGTGTAACATGTTGAAGGGCTTCCCTGGTGGCTCAGCAGGTAAAGAATCTGCCTACAATGCAGGAGACCTGGTTTGATCCCTGGGTCAGGAAGATCCAGGGGAGAAGTGAATGGCAACCCACTCCAGTAATCTTGCCTGGGGAATCCCACTGTAGCCCAAAAGGTTCCTCTGTCCACGGGATTCTTTACACACAAGGGAATCCCTTTACCAAATACAACTTTTGTCATCATCAGATTGGGTACTTCAAGTTAGACAAGGTCAGACACGTTCAGGGTGGTTTGGCCATAGACAGAATTACTTTAATGTTGATGATATGATGTTAGCAATCTTACAATAGCTTGGTACATCCAAAGTAAATTCCTCTACAGATAGATCCATTAGGAGCCTCAAATTACCTATAGTAATTGATTTAAAATGATCAGCCCTACAAAAGGGCCAGAAAATAACAAACCAAGAGGCAACACAGAGTACAAACAAGTCTACAAGAGGTCCAGATAATGGACATATTAGAAATACACACAATAATAATAGTGGCTATTATTCTGGAGAAATTAATGATGAGTTTAAGAATTTTGACACAGTGCAAGAATATATAAAAATGAAAATTTAAAAACTGTAAAACACAGTAAAAAATGAGAAAATGCAAATGAATTCAAAGGTAAACTAACTCATTCTGAAGCTATCAGCCAATATATCTCCCATCTGAAATAAAATATAATAATGGCTCAGATCAGGGAGTGGCAGCATATCCGGTGTAAGTGTAGGCAAACTAGAAGTTCAATCAACCAGATTTAAATTGGAGACAGTGCCTACCTAATTTAATTATTTGTGGAAACTTATTGATAGGCCCTTTACTTTTCTATGGAGAAAGCAATGGCACCCCATTCCAGTACTCTTGCTGGGAAAATCCCATGGACGGAGGAGCCTGGTAGGCTGCAGTCCATGGGGTCGCGAAGAGTCGGACATGACTGAGTGACTTCACTTTCACTTTTCACTTTTATGCATTGGAGAAGGAAATGGCAACCCACTCCAGTGTTCTTGCCTGGAGAATCCCAGGGATGGGGTCACACAGAGTCGGACATGACTGAAGTGACTTAGCATTTACTTTTCTAACATAAAGAAAAAAGGGCTTACAATCTCTGGAAAACATTACATCAAAATATTTTCCTATGTATATTTGTGTGCGTACATATACTCATTTTACATGCTAGCAAGGTAATGCTCAAAATCCTTCAACATGTGAACCGAGAACTTCCAGATTTTCAAGCTGGATTTAGAAAAGACAGAGGAGCCAGAGATCAAATTGCCAATATCCATTGGATCATGGAAAAAGCAAGAGAATTCCAGAAAAAGCATCTACTTATGCTTCATTGACTACACTAAAGCCTTTGACTGCATGGATCACAACAAACTGTGGAAAATTCTTGAAGAGATGGGAATACCAGACCACCTGATCTGCCTCCTGAGAAACCTGTATACAGGTCAAGAAGCAACAGTTAGAACCGGACATGGAACAATGAACTGGTTCAAAATTCGGAAAGGAGTACATCAAGGCTGTGTTCTGTCATCCCGCTTATTTAACTAACATGCAGAGTACATCATGAGAAATGCCAGGCTGGGTGAAGCACAAGCTGAAATCAAGATTGCCTGGAGAAATATCAGTAACCTCAGATACGCAGATGACACCCTCATAATGTGAGAAAGCAAGGAGGAACTAAAGAGCTTCTTGATGAAGGTGAGAGTAAAAAACCTGGTTTAAAACTCAACATTGAAAACACTAAGATCATGGCATCCAATCCCACCATTTCATGGCAAATAAATGGGGAAAAATGGAAACAGTGACAGACTTTATTTTCTTTAGCTCCAAAATTACTGTGGATGGTGACTGAAGCCATGAAATTAGAAGACATTTGCTCCTTGGAAGAAATGCTATGACAAACCTAGACAGCATATTAAAGAGCAGAAGCATCACTTTGCTGATAAAGGTCCATACAGTCAAAGCTATGGTTTTTCCAATAGTCATGAATGGATGTGAGAGTTGGAGTATAAAGAAAGCCAAAGGCCAAAGAACTGGTGTTGGAGAAGACTCTTGAGAGTCCCTTGGAGAGCAAGGAGATCCAACCAGTGAATCTTAAAGGACATCAACCCTGAATATTCATTGCAAGGACTGATGCTGAAGCTGAAGCGCCAGTATTCTGGACACCTGATGTGAACAGCCAACTAATGATAATGACCACGATGCTGGGAAATATTTAGGGCAGAAGGAGAAGAGGGGTGACAGAGGATGAGACGGTTTGATCGCATCATTGACTCAATGGATATGAGTTTAAACAAACTCTGGGAGATATTGAAGGACACCAAAGCCTGGAATGCTACAGTCCTTTGGGTCACAAGCAGTCAGACAGAACTGAGCAGCTGAACAGCAATGTATCAAATCATGTAATTATACAACCATAGTGCATGAAAGTAATCATATGTATATAAAAAGATAAATATTTATATTACAAAATACACTGTTCTTTTATTTACGATGCTTGTAATGCAATAAAATATTACCAAAAATATAAAAAAGCTTGTAAATGTTATTCCTCCCCCCCCCAAAAAAAGAATAGCAGTCGATGAATGAAAATGAAAACACAACAACCCAAAACCTATGGGACACTGTAAAAGCAGTGCTAAGGGGAAGGTTCATAGCATTACAGGCTTACATCAAGAAACAAGAAAAAAAAACAAATAAATAACCTAACTCTACACCTAAAGCAATTAGAGAAAGAAGAAATGAAGAACCCCAGGGTTAGCAGAAGGAAAGAAATCTTAAAAATCAGGGCAGAAATAAATGCAAAAGAAACTAAAGAGACCATAGCAAAAACCCACAAAGCTAAAAGCTGGTTTTTTGAAAAAGTAAACAAAATTGAAAAACCATTAGCAAGACTCATTAAGAAACAAAGAGAGAAGAACCAAATTAACAAAATTAGAAATGAAAATGGAGAGATCACAACAGACAACACTGAAATACAAAGGATCATCAGAGACTACTACCAGCAGCTCTATGCCAATAAAATGGACAACTTGGATGAAATGGACAAATTCTTAGAAAAGTATAACTTTCCAAAACTGAACCAGGAAGAAATAGAAGATCTTAACAGACCCATCACAAGCAAGGAAATCGAAACTGTAATCAAAAATCTTTCAGCAAACAAAAGCCCAGGACCAGATGGCTTCACAGCTGAATTCTACCAAAAATTTAGAGAAGAGCTAACACCTATCTTACTCAAACTCTTCCAGAAAATTGCAGAGGAAGGTAAACTTCCAAACTCATTCTATGAGGCCACCATCACCCTAATTCCAAAACCAGACAAAGATGCCACAAAAAAAGAAAACTACAGGCCAATATCACTGATGAACATAGATGCAAAAATCCTTAACAAAATTCTAGCAAACAGAATCCAACAACATATTAAAAAAATCATACACCACGACCAAGTGGGCTTTATCCCAGGAATGCAAGGATTCTTTAATATCCGCAAATCAATCAACGTAATACACCACATTAACAAATTGAAAGATAAAAACCATATGATTATCTCAATAGATGCAGAGAAAGCCTTTGACAAAATTCAACACTCATTTATGATTAAAACTCTCCAAAAAGCAGGAATAGAAGGAACATACCTCAACATAATAAAAGCTATATATGACAAACCCACAGCAAGCATCACCCTCAATGGTGAAAAATTGAAAGCATTTCCCCTGAAATCAGGAACAAGACAAGGGTGCCCACTCTCACCACTACTATTCAACATAGTGTTGGAAGTTTTGGCCACAGCAATCAGAGCAGAAAAAGAAGTAAAAGGAATCCAGATAGGAAAAGAAGAAGTGAAACTCTCACTGTTTGCAGATGACATGATCCTCTACATAGAAAACCCTAAAGACTCTACCAGAAAATTACTAGAGCTAATCAACGAATATAGTAAAGTTGCAGGATATAAAATTAACACACAGAAGTCCCTTGCATTCCTATACACTAACAATGAGAAAACAGAAAGAGAAATTAAGGAAACAATACCATTCACCATTGCAACAAAAAGAATAAAATACTTAGGAATATATCTACCTAAAGAATCAAAGGACCTATACATAGAAAACTATAAAACACTGATGAAAGAAATCAAAGAGGACACAAACAGATGGAGAAACATACCGTGTTCATGGATTGGAAGAATCAATATTGTCAAAATGGCTATACTACCCAAAGCAATCTATAGATTCAATGCAATCCCTATCAAGCTACCAAAGGTATTTTTCACAGAACTAGACCAAAGAATTTCACAATTTGTATGGAAATACAAAAAACCTCGAATAGCCAAAATAATCTTGAGAAAGAAGAATGGAACTGGAGGAATCAACCTGCCTGACTTCAGACTCTACTACAAAGCCACAGTCATCAAGACAGTATGGTACTGGCACAAAGACAGAAATATAGATCAATGGAACAGAATAGAAAGCCCAGAGATAAATCCACGAACCTATGGACACCTTATCTTTGACAAAGGAGGCAAGGATATACAATGGAAAAAAGACAACCTCTTCAACAAGTGGTGCTGGGAAAACTGGTCAACCACTTGTAAAAGAATGAAACTAGAACACTTTCTAACACCATACACAAAAATAAACTCAAAATGGATTAAAGATCTAAATGTAAGACCAGAAACTATAAAACTCCTAGAGGAGAACATAGGCAAAACACTCTCCGACATAAATCACAGCAAGATCCTCTATGACCCACCTCCCAGAATATTGGAAATAAAAGCAAAACTAAACAAATGGGACCTAATGAAACTTAAAAGCTTTTGCACTACAAAGGAAACTATAAGTAAGGTGAAAAGACAGCCCTCAGATTGGGAGAAAATAATAGCAAATGAAGAAACAGACAAAGGATTAATCTCAAAAATATACAAGCAACTCCTGAAGCTCAATTCCAGAAAAATAAATGACCCAATCAAAAAATGGGCCAAAGAACTAAACAGACATTTCTCCAAAGAAGACATACAGATGGCTAACAAACACATGAAAAGATGCTCAACATCACTCATTATCAGAGAAATGCAAATCAAAACCACAATGAGGTACCATTACATGCCAGTCAGGATGGCTGCTATCCAAAAGTCTACAAGCAATAAATGCTGGAGAGGGTGTGGAGAAAAGGGAACCCTCTTACACTGTTGGTGGGAATGCAAACTAGTACAGCCGCTATGGAAAACAGTGTGGAGATTTCTTGAAAAACTGGAAATAGAACTGCCATATGACCCAGCAATCCCACTTCTGGGCATACACACTGAGGAAACCAGATCTGAAAGAGACACGTGCACCCCAATGTTCATCGCAGCACTGTTTATAATAGCCAGGACATGGAAGCAACCTAGATGCCCATCAGCAGATGAATGGATAAGGAAGCTGTGGTACATATACACCGTGGAATATTACTCAGCCATTAAAAAGAATTCATTTGAACCAGTCCTAATGAGATGGATGAAACTGGAGCCCCTTATAGAGAGTGAAGTAAGCCAGAAAGATAAAGAACATTACAGCATACTAACACATATATATGGAATTTAGAAAGATGGTAACGAAAACCCTATATGCAAAACAGAAAAAGAGACACAGAAATACAGAACAGACTTTTGAACTCTGTGGGAGAATGTGAGGGTGGGATATTTCAAAAGAACAGCATGTATACTATCTATGGTGAAACAGATCACCAGCCCAGGCGGGATGCATGAGACAAGTGCTTGGACCTGGTGCACTGGGAAGTCCCAGAGGAATCGGGTGGAGAGGGAGGTGGGAGGGGGGATCGGGATGGGGAATAAGTGTAAATCTATGGCTGATTCATATCAATGTATGACAAAACCCACTGAAATGTTGTGAAGTAATTAGCCTCCAACTAATAAAAAAAAAAATACATAAATAAATAAATAAAAAGAAAAAAAAAAGGAACAAATTCACTTTAAACACAAATATTATAATTAGTTGGCATAGACTGAAATGTTGGTGATGGACAGGTGAGTTATTTAAGAAAAACATGGACATATTTAATAAATATATGAGAAATTTTAAGAGATATGGACATAAAAAACTTAATAGATATTTCAAACAGCAAGTTAAGCATTTAAAATTGTAAAAAGTCAACCTAGGATTTTACTTCAGTACAAAATATCCCTCAAAAACAAAGGAGAAATGAAAATATTTTTAGAAAAATTTTATTCTCAAAAGTTATTTATAAAATAATTAATTTGATTAACAGTTTCTAGAAGTGGGTGTAGTTGAAAGATAGTATAACCTATGGATAACACTTCTTATATCAAATAATTGTATCCATATCTAAGGAAGGCAGAGTCACAGACTAAACATTGCAAATCAGTATTTCTATAGTAAAGAGCACATATATTTTGAGGTCATTCATTCAGTTTTATGATACTGACAAATAATTCAGTTTTTTTTCTTGAGAAAATAATCTTCTCCTGGAAGCTCACTGTGTACAGTAATAATCAGTACAAGATTGGAGCTGGCTTGACCAGGATCCAAATGTCTGGGAAGTCTCCTTTATTATTCATTGTAATACAAATGTATAATTAGATATGAAAATAAACTGGGAGGGAAAGCCTCTTTGATTGGTACACAGGATATGTGTACCAAGATTCTGCACCTTTTAAAACAAATTTATTTATTTTTCATCTTGTCCAAGAATAGTCCTGTGCCTTACTCACTGTGTGATTACTCAAGTTTGACAAGACGGCTATTTTGAAGAAGTGTTAACATAAAGATATTTACCTCAATTACTGCAGAAAATGAAAAAAGAATTAATTCTGCTTTGAAATATAGGAAAATAAGTAGTTTCTTAAATAATTATGTAAATTCTGTGAAGCTATTGGTCGCTTCTTTTTTTTTATATGATGCTTCTTTTAAAAAATGAAATAATTGATTTTGTTGATATTCTCAAAATCTAAATTTTGACCTTGGTTTTCTCTGTTTTATGTTTGACTTCTATTTCATTGATTTCTGTTCTTATCTCTGTAATTTGTGTCGTAAACTTACTTCTTGCTTAAATTGCTATTTTGTCTAACTGCCTCAGTATAAAGTACTAAATTTTCAAGTTTTCTTGAACTGTGAAAGTGTTAGTGGCTCAGTCACGTCTGGCTCTTTGCGACCTTATGGACTGTAGCTTGCCAGGCTCCTGTGTCCATGGATTTCTCTAGGCAAGAATACTGGAGTGGGTAGCTATTCCCTTCTCCAGGGGCTCTTCTCCACTCAGGGATCAAACCCTGGACTCTTGCATTGCAGGTAGATTCTTTACCATCTAAGCCATTCCCCAGGTACAAGAATATGAATTATCATGTGTGCATTAAAATGTAAAATTTTCCTTTTACACAGCTATATCTTTAAATTTTACTGGGTTGTACCATGATTATCATGCATTTTAAAATATTTTCAATTTCCATTGTGTTTTTTCTTTGATGTTTAAATTTTTATGAATAGTATTGACTAGTTTCTAGTCATATGAGGTTTTTTTTAATTTAAAAGTTTGTAGTTTACTTTTATCATATATCTACTGATTTTTTACCTTTTAAAAATTTATTGCCAGCAGTAAGTTGACCAATAAACCAAAGTTAAAGTCTAATGCCAGCATGTGCAATAGAATTTTCTCCTCCAAATGAAATTCACATGAATTAAATGTAATAAACCCCTTAATCCAAAAATAATGTGGTGGTTTGTTATCTGTTGATTTTCTAATTTTGTTCTCTTGTCTATTTGAGTGATTAAAATGAAAGATCAATATTCCCTTGTGAATGGGCTTTGAAATTCTAAGTGTGTCCAAGTCCTTAACTAATGTCTTCAGAATTTTAAGTGTGTTAATGTAGTAATTTCCTGGAAGTTCATAGTTTAAAGTCATAACTTTCTCTGGCTATAACTCTCAGAAGCAGAGGAGAGCAGAATTCACTCATGAGCAATTTACTGTGTGTCTGTTTCTGCAGAAGTACAGAATTAAGAAAGTAAGGAAATAATTTAGTTCACATGATTTGGTTCACATTTAAAAAAAGTAAATAAAGGACTAGTACACATTTGTAAGCTTGAAAAAAGAATGTTTATGAGCTTTCAATAAGTAAAGTTGATTTACCCCATTTTGGTTGGCAAAAGTTTCTGCATTTAGCATTTCAACAACCAGTTTCTCGTATAATTTCTCTAACATATACGTAAGGAGGTTATCACTCAACCTAGGTACATGCCTGTGTGCTAAGTCGCTGCAGTCGTTTCTGACTACCTGCAGCCGGCCAGGCTCCTCTGTCCACGTGACTCTCCAGGAAGGGATCCTGGAGTGGGTCACCTTGCCCTCCTCCAGGGGCTCTTCCTGAGTCAGAGACTGAACTCGTGTCTTTTATGTCTACCACATTGGCAGGTATGTTCTTTATCACTAGCCCCACCAAACAGATATATAGGCAGCTCTGAAAGGGTTTAGGTTCAGAAGGCATGGGTTTCATCTTGATGCCCTCCCAAGTCTCAAACTCAAAGCAACTGAAAATGAGCTTCTAGAGCTGCCCATATGTCTGTTTTGGTTGCACCTCACCATGAAATTTGATTTTTTTATAGTTCCTTTCTATGCTTTTATAAATATATAAAAATACAACTTGTTGTAAATGAGCCAAACATAAAAATAAGCGCTTATCTTTGTCCAGAGCCAAGGAATCTAAAGAAATTTCTATGCCTTATTTCATTATACCTTTAAACGGATCTGTGAGGAATTCACTCATTACATTTAAGGTCCTTTTAGCATAAGAGAAAAGGGAGGCTCAAAGAGAATCAGACTTGCCAAAGATGACATTTCTTCAAGGACATGAAAATGCTCTACTCTCTTTCTAAGGTGCATTAAATATAAGAGACACAAATCACTGTATAGATCCCCAAGTAGATCTTACTTATTGTGTGGATGTAAAACTTGAGAACTAGAATTATTTGTTTCTAGATCTCAAAGAGAAGTTAATGGTAAGGCTAACAACAGAACACCTAACTCCTAAGCTTCATTTTAATGCATTTTCATTTCTGCCACATGTTCTCGTTCTTTCTCCTATTCAGCCATCTCTCTCTCTTCTTCTCTTCCCCATTATCATCACCATCTTTACTGCTATCAGAATGCTTGGGAGATTTTCAGGGTTCTTAAACTGCTACTGGGAAATCTAAAGGGAAAAAAATAATGAAAGAAAACAGAAAATTTAATTTGGCATCTGCTGACAGAAACTGAAATAGTAATGTCACGTTGCTCCCCTGTGAACACAGTCTTATTTTGTCTATAGCATCCATAATTTTTGAAAATGTAATAATTCAAGTTATCCCCACATACAATTCCCCTCTTTGGCTTCGGGCAGTCTCTGATGATTAGAAATTAGCTGCATATTTCAGATGTGAAAGTGTTTCTCTGACCTCTGGAAATACTCCAGTTAAAAAGCAAGCTTCCTTTTAAAAAACAATCAGGGATATATTCAACAATAATTATACAGCAATAAAGTTTTGTGATAGGGCTTCCCTGGTGGCTCAGATGGTAAAGAATCTGCCTGCAGTGAGAAAGACCCAGGTTCAATCGCTGGGTCAGGAAGATTAGGAAATGGCAACCCACTCCAGGATTCTTGCCTGGAGAATTCCAAGGACAGAGGAGCCTGATGGGCTGCAGTCCATGGGACTGCAAACAGTCAGACACGACTGAGCTACTAACAGTGATGTACTAACACACAGATAGAAATTACAATGTTGGGAAGAGTACATCTGTAATACCACAACTGGTGCTGAAGTTAAATATACTACTCTTTATATCCTTAAAGATGTAAGAAGCAAAGTGTAAAAATTGTATCATTATTTCTCCAGAAACTGGTGCAATCCCATACAAAGGGTGCTCTAGAAACAGCCGGTTCATATCCCTGAAAGCAAGCAGGACCCTGGGGGGTTCTGGGCACAGAAGTCTTTCTGTGTCCCCTTCTTTGAGTTCCAGGGAGCAAGTTCAAACTTTTGCTAGTCAGGAAAGGGAGGGGGAATGCAGAGACAGGTGAGGAGAAGCCAGGAAACAGTAGTGCAGGCTTGGGGCAAAGTCCTGCTATGTGTATCCCCTCCTTGAGGGATACATAGAACAGTATCTTTGAATATCTTTGCAGAGTACTCTTGCCTGGAAAATCCCATGGATGGAGGAGCCTGGTAGGCTGCGGTCCATGGAGTCGCGAAGAGTGGGACACGACTGAGCGACTTCACTTTCACTTTTCACTTTCACGCATTGGAGAAGGAAATGGCAACCCACTCCAGTGTTCTTGCCTAGAGAATCCCAGGGATGGGGGAGCCTGGTGGGCTGCCATCTATGGGGTCACACAGAGTCGGACAGGACTGAAGTGACTTAGCAGCAGCAGAGTTAAAAACCTCATCAAATGGAAGATGTCACCTACTTGATGAAGCACTCTTCATTCCAGAGAGGTTTGTCTCATCATCACCTTACGCCAGATGATCTCTGGATTGAAGGAATGAGGGATATGCAGGCACCCTGAGCCTTTTCAGCCACCCTGCTCCTTGACTACAGAACGCCTTCTGACCCTCCTCCGCCTCTAGTTGGGTACAGTTTTGAAGGCATTAGCTGGCTGTGGCCCTCTTTGCCTGACAAAGCAATAAAGCTATTCTTTTTCTACTTCAACCAAAACTCTGTCTAGGAGATTGAAAGCAGTGTTGGGCTACAAAGGCCAGATTCAAGTCTTTGGTAACATTCTGAATTTATCAGGATCAAGGTAAGGGTCTCTGTCCCAGCAACAGTGATTTTGGGTATTCAGTTCCCTGCAAAAGCAGCCTTCTCTCTACCAGATTTCCATTGTCTCTCTTGTAGATCCTGCCCCTACTAAGCTGATGTCCTCCTGCTGTATTCCTTGTCCAAATGTTATACTCAGTGGCTCTGAGAAATTTGAATTCAGTTCTGTTCCCAAACTCCTGCTGCCTAAGCTACTTTATTTCCAGGAATTGTCAGTCATCTTTTTACCAGTCAGCATGTGGTTCCTACTTCTAGGGATTAATTTATTCAGTTTCCCAGGAAACTCATCATGAGTCATTTCCATGCAATTGATTTCACCAATTTCTATTTATTTACTCTTGTCACTTTAGTGATTATAGACAACAGCTTTGTTCTCTCCCAACCTTAATTCCTATATTTTTTTTATTAGTCATGCATCAGTATACCCTGTCAAACATCTTATCAGCACCAGTGAGTCCACAAAATAATATTCTTTCAACTCTGTTCTTATAGAATACTTGATGAACAACTTGTGTGATAAACAAATGTTTTATTACATTCTTTTTCAAGGAGAACACATTCATTCATATTATTCTCTATGTTAAGAAAAGTTTAAAATTATTTTTAAAATGGGTTTCCATTTTTCTGAACTTACCAACTATCAAGGTTAATCAAATAAGAATTTAATTGCAATGGTAATTAAAGCTGCACATGAGCATCTTATATAAGTACATTTAACAACAAGATCTTAATAACAATCTGAGATGTCAGAAATGCCAACAAAGCTTCCCAGAGATAGTATTTTATAAACTCAGTCTGGAGAATGAGATAAACAGTTTTATTCATATGGAAACTGGAGCCACAGTACCCAATTAGATAACTGCATCAATTTGAACAGAAATAACAAAACCTTAAGTAATGAAGTCGGCATACCTACACATACCCATCATGTATTGCTATCTCTGTCTCTCATTTCTGCATAAACTTCTCCTTTTACTGTAAACCAACTAAACTTCTGTTCTCCCCTGAACACAATTGTGTATTTTTACCCTCTGCTTGGTCATTTCATTTCAGCTTCATCTATTTTCCTTAATCTATTCTCATGGCTCTTTGTTTTTGATATTTAAGACAATTCCAAATTTTAGATGCATTTTAAATGCCCTTTCCTTTATAATTATTCCACCACCAAATAAAAATTTTCTTTTCATCTTTTGAAATTGGAGCTAAAATTAATTACAGTGAAATTTAAAGAGTGGGGTGATAAAGATAATACGGTGCAGTAAGTATGGCAGTTTAAAATTAGAAGACATTTAGTTAGCAAAATGCTATATGCAAAGGTCCCATTTCCTAATCTAAAGAGTTTGAAAACGGAGATCCCAGGCTTATGAGGATAAGCGAGCAGGCACTTGGTTGCAGATGCCTCCTAAGTGAACTAGGTAAGTAGTATTAGTCAGTTTTCATTCACTCCCCTGCTCAGATACAATCTGGTACTATAAACCACAGACTTTTAAAGGCAAAAAGATACATAGTTATTAACTGCTGTTAATAGAGAATGTAGGACACTACTCAGACATGTAAACAGACACAAATTCAGATACAGTAACTTATTTCCACATTTTTAGTCATCATTGTACTATATGTCTTAGCCAGGACAGTAAGGCAAGAAAAACAGATAAGGGCATAAATATCACCAAGAGAATAAGAAAGTTGCCTTTATTCACAGAAGAATGATTGTCTACATAAAACATCCTAAGGAATGTATGAAATTGCTATAGAAAGCTATTTTATTTCTATATATAAAATCAACATTACTTGAACAACTAAGTCTAAAATATGTTTTAAAAACAACATATATAATCTAGAAACACATTTCATGATTCCAGATTCCCATATTAACACTTATAAAATGTTTCAGAAAGAAATTAAATAAGACTCAAATAGAGATATGTGTCATGGGTTGAAAGCTGTCATTACATCTTAATGTATTGATAGATTCAATACATTCTGACCAAAAATGCCAGGAGGCATTTGATAGAATCAGAAAAATTGATTCTGAAATTTATATGGGAGAGTAAGAATAGCCAAAACAACTTTCAAAAAGAGAATTAAATTTGAAAGACTTTTATTATGTCATTTCAGGGCTTAATATAAAGATATGTCAATGTATTTTGGTACTGAGAAAATTATAGGTGATTATTCAGTGGAACAGAAAATAGAGATCTGAAATAGACTCACAGGTATACAATCGATTTCTTTTTACAAAATGTCAAATAATTCAAATGTGGAAAATGTATTTTCAATAAATGGTATTAAAATCACTGGATATATAAAAGTGATTTTTAAAAAGGGGGCAAAGATGTGTTGTGCAACACTATTATACCTCTGCTGAAAACCATTAAACAGTTCTTGTTGCTTTTAGAAGTAAGTGCTCCAGAATTAGACATCTAAGACCTAGAGAAAAGAGCTCCTAAATCTTTCTGGCTTAATTTCAAGTCATTCTTCCCTTTTTCTTCAATGACCAGACAAAATGGCTTTCCATCTCATAGTGCACATGTCAAAGCTTTGGTGCTAAAACACTTGTTCTCCATGTCCCACGTATCTATCCTCTACTTTTTTTTATTTTTAACCTTTTTTCTCCGTACTTATTCTTTAGACCCATTTCAAATGCTCTTTCTCTGGGAATTCTTTCTTTACTTATAAGGTATATGTTGCTTAACATATATTAGTGTATCATCAAGGACTTATTCACAGCTCATTATTTATATAGCATTCGCTTTCTCTGTTAGACTTTCACTGTAGTTAGAACAAATAGCATACATTTCTCACTCTGTTTTTCATTTTTCATTATGGAGTAATACACAAAATAATTTTATTAAAGAAATATATTCAACAGTATATTTCCATAGCACAGGTTTTGGCTCACAGTGAAGGTTTAATGAAAATATTGTGAAAAATAGTAATACTGGCCAAACATTTGGCTATGTGTTCGGAGGTGTGACTAATTTAAAAAAAGGGCACAAGGGGTTTGGGGAGGATACAGTTGTTCATTGTAATCACTAACGAGGTAACTATTAATAAATGGAAATTGTTGAAATGGAGATTGATGCCTAAAAATGACTCATAAGAAAATTTCCTGGGAGAATGGATATATTTATTCTCAGAAATCAGAACTGGAAACAAGTTGGTAGACAGATAATCAGCAGTTTCTGGAACTTTAGTTGTGTGGGCAGCAGCTTGGGACACAAAACCCTGTGTTCGCATCTCCACGGTGTTAGGCATCTGCGAGAGCACGCAGCAGGAGGCATCAGGAAGCTGGAAGCCAGACAAGTGCCAGCTGGTCTGTGCCTAGCTGTGTAGAGTAGGATTAAGTTAGTGAAATCTGAATGGACACTATGCTATTCACTATCCTACAATTAACTGATAAATTATAGAAAGAATAAAATCTGTACTCCAGGAAGTTTATAATGCCAGAGATTTGGAACAGAGGACGATGCAGCTTCCCGAGTGGAAATGGTAAAATACCAGCTCAGGAGTTATGTGTTTCCTGTTGTAAAATAATACCATTTTCTTATTTTGACTATAAACCTGAAATGGGATACTATATTTAACTTCAGGCATAATTGTAACATTATAAATTCATTGTCTCCACCATTGAATTTTAGTGATTGCTTATGATCTCACCGTATCACTATTTACACTCAGTCAATCTTGGAGTTATTTTTATAAATTTGCTCACTAGTTTTGGTAGGGAGAATAATGGCCCCTTAAATATATTCATATATGTTGTGAATATGGTATGTTATATAACAAGAGTAATGAAAGTAGTAATGGAATTAAAGTTGCTAATCAGTTGATAATAAATAGAGATATCACCAGGTGAACCCAATGTGTTTATAAGCATTCTTGAAAATGGAGGAGAAAGGCAGAAGAGTAGACCAGAGCCATATCAAGGAGGATTTTACCCACCATTGCTGACTTTGGAGGAAGTACTTAGGAGGAAGTGGGGCACAGGCTAAAGAATTTGGGTGGCCTCTAGAAAACAAACAAACAAAAAGAAGACAAGTAAATAGGCTTTCCCCTAGATCCTCTGGAAAGAAATGAAGCCCTGCTAGCACCATGATTTTAGTCTAGTGAGACTGTCTGACATTTGTCCTACAGAATTATAATAAAATGTTATTAAGCCATATATTATATACAGCATATGGCTTATTTGAAATAATTTGTTATAGCAATTATAAAACAACTAAGATATTAGTATATTCCTAAAGTCAGAAAACTTTCCACTCCTGCGTCTCAAATTTGGAGACATTAACAAAGAATCATCGGCTTAGCCAAAAATCTGCAGCTGTTTCCCATGAGTGCTCTGCTATTGCTTATGTTTTGAGATATGAAATTTGACTATTTCTTTTGATTGGAGATTAGGCACATGAGACCAACTTGGATTATTAAAATTCATGAGCAAGACTGTTTATAGAAGTTTATTGTTTGCCATTTAAACTTTTATATTTCAATGGCTGATGACTTTTTCCCCTTTTTTTTCACTATTCCTTCATGGTTTTAGTTATACAAACACTGTAGCTATCTTGTAAACATGGGGTGGGAGAAGGAAGAAGGATAAGAAGATGAGAAAGAGAAGGAGCATATGAAGGAAGAAATAAGAGAGAATGGTACAGTTGGAATAAAGTCATTCTACTTCCATGACTCTACAATAACTTGCTCTGTAATCTTGTAAAAAGATATTTAACTATTCTGTGTTTCAATTTCCACCTTTGCAGTATGAGTAGCTTGGATATAATAAACACTACAACTCATTTCTTATTTTATCTTTTATCATGTTAGTAGTAAAAAAAGTAAACAGAATATGATGAGAAGACTGAGAAATGTTTATAAGACTAGATTTTTGATGAACCTCTCATATTCTGCATCTAATTTCTTAATTTCAGGAATGTTTGAAAATCTTACAAAGAATAGGAAAATATTTATTTTTCCTAGATAGAACACTACTTGTTCTGCATAAAGATTAAATTTTCAGTTCTCATTGTACTATCTCTGTTACTACTTTACTTTCTATAACACTTGTATGTAAGAGAGAAGAATGACACTTAAAAAAGAATATCCAATTTTATTTCAATATATAATTGAAACATTCATTTTTGATGATATTAAAGCTTTCTTGTGTGCAGTTATATTCTGTTTCTCTGTTGCTTAAGAACCCAGGTGCAACCTCACACCTGCTGAGCCTAGTTCCTTCTCATCTAAGTTTGTTGCCTGTCTTCTTATACAAATGGTGATAATTTGAGCAGATTGAAAACAGTAATTGGGGTATAGGGATTTAGTCAATTAAAAAAAAAGAGAGAAAATTTCCTGCAAGGTGATTATCTAAAGCTCAGAGGTGTTCTTTTCTCTAAAAATGTACAGCCACACATTAGTCTTCCATTTTAATACCCTTCATGCCCAGGTCTCATCACAGAAGCCTAAATTTTATTCCTGTATTCTTTAAACCACTCTTGTACATGATGCTTTTCAAGCCAAATGGTCTGTGTTTACCATGTGAATAAAAGTATTCAAATCTCTTGAGATTTTCTTTTAGAGTAAGGCTATATATACAAGCTGCGGGCATCCAGGGAAAATTCTTGGTTAAAGAAAGAAAAATGTCTGGAGTAGGAGATGGCAACCTACTCTGTTGGACACGATTGAGTGACTGAACAGTAACAAAAACCAGTATTCTTATCGGGAAAATTCCGTGGACAAAGGAGACTGGTACATGGAACAAAGGAGACTACAGTCCATGGGGTTGAAAAGAGTTGGACACGACTGAATGACTGAGCACCACCAAAATTACGCATAACCCCCTAAATCTGAGCTTTCCAAAGCCCACTAACAGAAGCAACGACAATACAAATGTTAGTTGACACATTGCTAATAAAGAACAACATTCACAGCATATTTGGATGGCAGAATAAAGAGTTTATTAAAATCAAATTATTTGACCTTCCATCTATCTTTGGGAGGAGTGCAAAACCGTAAATTCTATCTACCATTCAATTTGAATTTCTCATTAACTTTGTAGGTTGATAGAGTTAATTTATCACCTCCAGTCTGAGGGTTAGAGAGGTCAAGAATTGCCAGTGATCAGGAAATATTAGAATACTCTTCAATGGAGCAGATTAAGATAACAGATAATCAGGGTACAGAATCTAAATTTCTAAATGAATTTGGCTCTTCTACAAGTTAATCAGAAGAAGCCAGATCTACAGGTTGGTCAGTAGCAAGATGAATGGAAACTTCTGCAGGGAAAATTAATTGGGTGCCAGAATCTGGATCCACAGCCCAGGGAAGGGAAGCCACAGATGCCATAGCCCAGGCGTCTGAAGCCGCGGGGTCCACAGCCCACTGCGTAGCAGCTTCTGGATCCAGAGCTGAGGGAGCTGCAGCTGCTGGACCTGAAGCCCAGAGACACAGGGAGAGTCGTCTGGCAGGGACTGGAGAACGTGGGGGTCCTCGGGCGGCAGCAGGACGTCTGGCAGGGACGGGACACCACACGGAACGTCTGGGTCCTGATGGGCTCACAGCAGGTCTCCTGGCTGTAGAGAGAGGAGCCCAGCTGGCAGGAGCTGCGGGGGCAGAGGTCAGCGCTGTAGACCAGGTTGCTGGGGAAGGAGGGGCCACAGGAGGCGCCTGAATAGCGCAGGTGGTCCCCGAGGGAGCGGGAGGAGAAGTTTCTAGAACAGCAGGTGTAGGACATATTGACAGGAGATGTGTGTTCAGCTGAGCTACAGCGAGAAGATCCTGAGTTTGAATGTAGCCTTCTGGACAGATGTGCTTATATATACTCTCAGCAAGAGGTGTGGTAACCTACAGGGTCATTTTTTCCATATTTGTGTTCCCTTGTTTACATGCGTGTAACTTAGCAATCTTCTCTATAATTGCAGTTGGAATGGTTCTCCCCATATTGTATTTATGGATGCTATAATTTTGGTGTTATAGCCAAGGCCAGTGAACTACACCTATGTTAGAAATGCTATGACTGTTTCACACTAATGCTTATTCCATCATAGTCAAGAAAGGCTTTCCTTTTCCTCTTGGCATAATCTTTGAGTGTTTTGCTTCTGTCAATGATGAGAAAATGCTTTTCTCAAATGGAAGTTTCATAAGATAAAATTATTTTTCTTCTTTGTCAATGGATCAGAGATGTAACTTTGGCTTAAATGAAGAACCTACTAAATACTGACTTTACTTGTTCCCATGTCTTCTCAGAGGATGAGATGGTTGGATGGCATCACCAACTCAATGGACATGAGTTTGGGTAAACTCCAGGAGTTGGCGGTGCATGGGGTCGCAAAGAGTCGGACACGACTGAGTGACTGAACTGAACTGATGTCTTCTCATCCTCCATTATTGTCCACCTATTGCATTCTATTATGCATGTGTCTCAGATACAATGGAGAGGAAAAATTATCAGCCAGGACATTTTTTTGAGTACCATTGATGGCTAGAACCAGAGAGAAACCTGTGTATCTATTTAGAGACTTGGTGATAGTGAGGGACAGAACCAAGACAGAGTCACAAGGGAAGGACAGTTTGGACCCTTATGAAAAACATCAAAGAGCTAAGAAATATTGAGATGAGGGGAGGAAACAGTTGAGTTTCAGATTCAGTGGACCTGATATGAGACCTGTAGTCTTAACAGATTGGCATCTGTACATGTAGAAGCCCTAAGAATTTCCTTTTCAGATCTCCATCTACAGGAGTCTTGATTGACCAAGGACATCCTCCGGCTCCCTGCCCCTGCAACTCCATGCTATGGTGCAAAATCTAATACTGCATTGGTAGGAAAGCCTCTCTCTCTATAGGGCTGCTCCTAGGCAATGATAGGAGAGATATTAGAAGGCATCCTTCTTAGGACACATGCGATCCTTTGCTGGCCAACAATTGAGGATCTCCAATGGTCTTGAGAAACTGTCCACAATCTGTGGCTTCCTGG
Organism: Cervus canadensis; assembly: GCF_019320065.1. Classification (NCBI taxonomy): domain Eukaryota; kingdom Metazoa; phylum Chordata; class Mammalia; order Artiodactyla; family Cervidae; genus Cervus; species Cervus canadensis. The sequence goes on along the minus strand of NC_057412.1, from coordinate 4,567,518 downwards.
AGCATGCCTGTCTAATCTTTGTCACCCTAATGAGACTCTCATGGAAGTCTGACAAGTCTCCTAGCCTTCTTCCCCTCTTCCCAACATTCTTCTCTCACAGCCATTTCCTCATAAATCTTTGTACCTTCAGGTCTGTCTCGGGGTCACTTCTGCTAAAGCCCATCTTTCAGTCACCTCAACCTTAGGCCAGTTCTACTCATTTCTTGAGTACCATTTCACACATCAGATGGTGCATCGACTTTGATAAATCCTAAACTATTGTTTAGATATGTTAGATAGTATCACCGACTTAATTGATACGAATCTTAGCAAACTCCAGAAAATACTGGAGGGCAGAGGAGCTTGGCACGCTGCAGTGCTTGGGGTCACAAAGAGTCAGACACAACTTAGTGACTGAACAACAACAACAGTGAAACAATTATCTCTTCAAATACTGTTTCCATCCCACTTTTATCTCCTTTTTTCCTGAGATTCCAATTATAAGCAAAATACACTATGAATTATATATATATATATATATGTGTGCCTCTCGTAGTCTTCTCTCTATTTTCAGTCTTTTTGTCTTTTTTACCCTGTAGTTTGGGATTTCCCTCTATTCCATCTTCTAATTCACTAACTGTCTATTCAGTTTAGTCACTCAGTCATGTCCGACTCTGCAACACCGTGGACTGCGGCACACCAGGCCTCCCTGTCCATCACCAACTCCTGGATGTTGCTCAAATTCATGTCCACTGAGTAGGTGATACCATCCAGCCATTTTATCTTCTGTCGTACCCTTTTCCTACTGCCTTCAGTCTTTCCCAATGAACCCATCAGGGTCTTTTCCAATGAATCAGTTCTTTGCATCAGGTGGCCAAAGTATTGGAGCTTCAGCTTCAGCATCAGTCCTTCCAATGAATATTCAGGACTGATTTCCTTTAGGATGGACTGGTTGGATCTCCTTGTAGTCCGAGGGACTCTCAAGAGTCTTCTCCAACACCACAGTTCAAAAGCATCATCTATTAGGCAATGTTTAATCTACTGATAAAGCATTTCAATAGTTTTTCCAAATCAGTTATAATTTTATAAATTTCTAAACTTTCAGTTAGATTCTGTTGTCTAGTTTTCATTTTCTGCCCCAAATCCTCAAATTATCTTCAATTCTGAAACACAACTCTTCCTTGATAGCAATATTTCCCTGTTTCTTACTACTAAATTCATAACAAGTAGTTTAATGTCAAATTTTCCCAAGACTATTATATGGATTATGGACTTCAGATTGTATTTTCTGGTGCTATATTTTGTTCCAGTTTTATTTTGTTATATTCAGTATTTTTAATGTTACTATTTTTGGAAAGTTTATAATAGCTTTATTAGAAAATAAAATAATAAAATATTGCTATCAACCATAACATTACATTTGCTTGAGTCTGGAATATAGTTTATTTAATATATAGTCTGGAATATAGTTTTATTTTAACACTAAATATTTTGTGAATGAACTTTGAAAGTAGCTATTTATACATTCAGAATATGATAAAATTTAGTAAACTTTGTTTTTAACCTTTGATTCTATAGTTAAAGAGAAACTATATGTATATATACACACACACATATATATATATATATATGAAAAACAGAAGAGAGAGAAAATCTAAGTTAAATACATTAAAAGGAGGAAGGAAAAACAGTAGGGTGAGAACAGGAAGAGGAGAGAAAGAGATTTATACACCCTTCAGAAGAAAAGAGAACTGGAAAAAAAATCTTCACATATAGGCAGAAAACTGCAGCTCTGCAAATGCCAGGAAGTCAAAGCCTATGCAGAGAAAAACTAGAGATATTCTAAGACAATAGAAACCCTGCATTGCTGTTCAGTTGCTAAGTCATGTTCAACTCCTTGCGACCCCATGGATTGCAGCACACCAGGCTCCTCTGTCCTTCACTATCTCCCGGAGCTTGCTCAAACTCATGTCCATTGCGTCAGTGATGCCATCCAACCATCTCACCCTCTGCCATCCCTTTCTCCTGCTGCCTTCAATCTTTCCCAGCATCAGGGTCTTTTCCAATAAGTTGGCCTTCACATCAGGTGGCCAAAGTATTGGAGCTGCAGCTTCAGCAGATGATAAAAGGAACAATATATCAAAATTCATAAAATATACTAATTTTGACATTTTTAATTATAAAGGCATTAGGGAATAAGTAATAATATCAGTGTAATAGAAAAAAATTTTTTCCTAAGCCTTCTCTGTGTTTCACTTTCAATTGTTTCCTTCTCTCACTATACCAGTGTCTCCATCTTAACTAAATAGACATGGGCCAGATTGATTTCCCCTGGATAATATTTCAGCTGAGCCTCTTTTTTTGGCCATCTTATCTTATCTTTACATACACAGAAAGCTGTCTTTATGTTCCTAGCCATTTCTCTCTCAGTCTCTTATTTTATCTATTTTTGGTCTCCATTGGATTAGAGACATAGTGTATAACTGTGATCTTTGGTGTATTTTCTATTGCTGCCATAACAGATTACCGCCGAGTGATTTTGGAGAATGGGAGTAAATGGTGACAAAGTGGATCATTTCAGAAAAGCTTCGAAACTGTGCCTCTGATCCATTGTACCAGAGGAAAATCCATCTTATTCCACACTCTTAGGAGGAAAACAGTCACCAGCAAAACCAGATGTAGATACACAGGAAGCGGGTTAGCGTAAATCAGAAAAAAGCTTTCCTGGTCATGACGCTTCCCTGGCCATGATGGGATGTGCATTAGTAGGAAACAGTCATAGCATTTCTGACATAGCAGTAGTTCACTGGCTTTGGCTATAACAACAGAATTACAGCATCCATAAAAACAAATTCGAGAAACTATTCATATGCAACAGCAATTACCGAGAAGTCTACTGAATTACACATATGCAAAAGAGGAAATCCCATGTAGGAATCATGATCCCTTGGTATGCCACACCCATCGCTGGAAGTATAAATATGCCACAGTGCAGGAGAGACATTCAAACTCAAAATCTTCTCACCGTAACTCAACTGAACTCACATCTCCTGTCAACATGTCCTACAGCTGCTGCTCTGGAAACTTCTCTTCTTGCTCCCTTGGGAGCTACCGGCGCTACCCATGTTCCTCCTTCCCCAGCAACCTGGTCTACGGCGCTGACCTCTGCCCCCGCAGCTCCTGCCAGCTGGGCTCCTCTCTCTACAGCCAGGAGACCTGCTGTGAGCCCATCAGGACCCAAACATTCCGTGTGGTGTCCCGTCCCTGCCAGACGTCCTGCTCCCGCCCGAGGACCCCCACGTTCTCCAGTCCCTGCCAGACGACTCTCCCTGTGTCTCTGGGCTGTAAGTCCAGCAGCTGCAGCTCCTTGAGCTCTGGATCCAGAAGCTGCTACGCAGTGGGCTGTGGACCCCGCGGCTTCAGACGCCTGGGCTATGGCATCTGTGGCTTCCCTTCCCTGGGCTGTGGATCCGGATTCTGCCCTCCAACCTACTTTTCGTCCAGTAGCTGCCATTCATCATGTTACAGACCAACCTGTGGATCTGGCTTCTATCGTTCAATTTGTTGAAGGTCTAAATCCTCTTGCATATTGAGATCAAAGTCTCTCTCAATGTAGCCATCGTTTTCCTTCTCACACTTACCACCAATCTTTTATTCTTAACTCATCATTTCCTTGCATCACCAACTTTTGAGGGACTCTAAACTTAGTGAGTAAACCAATATGAAGTCCTAATACCTGTACTATTGGATGGAAAATATACTATTGGATTTTCATGGGAAGCATTTGAAAATGAAAATTTTAATCTAATAAATTTACATCATCTGGCATTGAAATCTGGTATTGTTTGTCTTATTATCTTGCCTATAGTTTAATCAGGATTCGGGAATTTTAAATAAAGATCAATGTGCCTCTGAAACTGGATGTGAAAACACACATTTGAAAGATTTTAGCAAATTTCCATTGTCATTTCATATGTTTCCTAGTGGGAGTAATTATTTCCTGGAGGCCCATATTTTATTAGCCTCAATATCAGTGATATTTGCCTGAAGATGGAGGCATGGATTTCTGCTAATAGTGGAAAACAGAGAAACTGGTGTTAACTAGAAATGCAGGCAATAAGAATCCAGTATAATTTACAAGATGAGATAATATGTAGACCAAAAACATACTGAAAGTCTAGTATCTGAATGTAGATTTTCAGCTATGAGAAAAAATAAGCCTTTAAACAACTCCAAGGATAGATGCTTTGTTCTCTGTTGGTTGATGTAAGTGCCATAATCCTTCCCTGAGCCTGGTCCCAGCGCATGATCCATTAACTGAGCCGTACCTGTGAACATTCGTAAAGAGATTCACAATGATTTTAACTGGGGAGTAACAGGGTTAAGGAGTGGGTGCTAATTCTCTCCAGTCGTATCTCACTCTTTGCAACCCGTGGATTGTATCCCACCAGGCTCCTCTGTCCGTGGGATTTTCCAGGCAAGTATACTGAAGTGGGATTCTGTTTCTTTCTCCAGGGGATCTTCCTGACCCAGGGATCGAACTAGTGTCTCTTATGTCCTCTGCACGGACAGTGCCACCTGGGAAGCCCGCTGGGTTAAGGAGATGTGGGATAACCTCCCGATGCTTCCTCAAGGCTCAACCTGAATTACTAACAGCAACACACATGGAGCAGTGTTGAATAAACATCTGTATCCTCTAGTCTTAGGCTGTATCCTTTTCCCCCTAAAGCAGAGCTGAAGTCAAAATCTTGAGTACAGACTGTGTATTTGTCACAAGATACCAGGCAACTGGGGCTTCCCAGGTGAGGCTAGTGGTCAAGAACCTGCCTGCCAGTGCAAGAGACATAAGAGATATGGGTTCGATTCTTAGGTCAGGAAGATCCCCTAGAGGAGGGCATGGCAACCCACTCCAGAGTTCTTGCCTGGAGAATCCCACAGACAGAGGAGACTGGTGGGCTACTGTCCAGTAGATTGCACAGTCAGACGGCTGAAGCAGCTTAGCGCGCACGCCTGCACAGCATGCATCAGGCAAATAGTATAGGAGACTATGGAAGGTGAAAGAATCAAAGAGAAAAAATCCTACAAAGGAACATATTTTTTGTTGTTGTTGTTGCTGACTTTATGATGGTCAATGAGGACTCAGTCTTTCAAGGTCTTTTTAGGAACATATGGTATGATTTTGGAATTGTCCACCCCTGGATCTGATCAACAAACAGGGAGAATCATTTATCCATCAACTTGTGCTTCCCATTGCTGGAATTTTGCCTGGCTGTGTATTAATTTCCCGGAACCTCATTAAACATGTGAGAGGATTCACAGTGTGTTCCTTTTGTATCCCCGCCTGTGACCTCTGGGAACCCAGGTAGAGAGTGAAAGAAATGTTGTTTATGCCGGAGGGGTGATACTGTCAGTGCAAAGAGGGTTGAAACTTGCATGAAATTGTTTCAGGCACCATAGCTGTGTCTGGGATCACAGTTGGAAGAACACAAAAATAACAGAGGGTACAAGGGGTACCCAATACACAATGTGCATTTAATGCTCAAACATCCTCATGAGAAAGACAAACATTATGTGCTATAGACCTTTCCAGACACAAGAGAAACAAAAGTCAAAAAGATTTAGAAATTTGCCTGTTTGTTCATCAAAGATCTAGTAGAATCCCATCTCTTGAATTAACCTATTCTTGTTCTTTCCTGAGCTTTTTTTTTGTTGCCCACTTTTTCAACCAAGAGCCTTGAGTATACCTCCTACTACAGAGATAGCTTTATCTGAATAGACTTCAGCTCCTTTGGATCTAGTTTCATTAGCCTCGTGAGTAGTATTCATAACAAAGAGAAAAACAAAAATAAATGTAGAGTTTAGGAGAAGAACGTTAAGGAAAAATGAGCTAATTTCTCTTAAAAAGATTTGCATTAACCATAATACTTAATAATAGACCAAGAGAAATACATGATTATCCTTCAGGAAGATATTGCTAGAAATTCTGAGTGCAATGACAAACCCCATATTATTCACTTTACTTATCATTATTGATGTCACATTAAAATGTTCCCTTCCTCAATAACTACCACTATGAATAAGAATCGTAAAAAAACAAAACAAACACACACGCAAAACCTCTCTTTCACAGTCACACATGCATAATTTTAATACCAGCAACCCCAAAATTGAAGATGAGCTTACTGCTAATATTTTTTTTAAAATAAGAGATAAAGGTGATTTCTATATAACTTGACAGATTTCTTCTCTTCCCTCTGAATTCTCCCAACATAAACACTGTCACTCCTAGAAGCTTTTCTCTGAAAATTAAAAAAGAAAAAAGTAAAATTGCCAAACCATGACGTCTCACTAATCTGTTAACTGCATTCCCATTTTGGTGACTCAGACTGAAGGACCAAGGAGTCAGTCAGGATAGAATCATGGGGAAGTCCTTGAGAGGGAGAAGTAGTGTAACTGGACGTCAAAGTAACATAGAACGTGGAATAAAGACTTCAAATCAAGCATGGAAGAATGTATCCCCCGCCGTGTGTGCTTTGTTATATAAAATAACATACTAATGACATAAAAATCAACAACAGAAAAGGCACCAGGAAAATAAAAATACAACAGAGGTGGAAGAGGTGATAGATGAGGTAAGGGAAAACATGCCAAAAGCACCTACTCTGGGTATACACAAAAAAAAGCTTTAAGACTACAGCTTCTACATTGAATAGCAGACTATTACAGCATGTTTGGATCCAATTATGGTTATATATTTACAGCAATGACAACTGTATTTTTTCTTCATGGGGATCTTACATGATTATTTTTACCATGATGTGGTCCTTCAGCAAAATTTTTACTTTTATTGTTACTGAGACAACCAGTCATTTTATCTTTGATTTGAATTTTTTAAATAATTTTTCATTAGAGCTGCCAGACTATTATGAACTTTCTTTAGCTTTCTTTGGACTGGATGAAGAAATCAAATCACTATTGGAACTGAGTCATTTTTGACTTGACGCATTTAACAATAATGACATAATAGTGGTTTCATTAATCCTTAGTGAAGCTTGTCTTTCGTTAATGGAAGAGCACATCATCAACTACTGACTGCTTCATCTGTGCTTTTGTTGTTTGGGTGTGTGTGTGTGTGAACGCACGCACGCATGCATGCATGTGTATGTTTTACCTGTACAAGAAAACTTAGGATTTAACATGGTGAATATTATTTAGAGTAGTTATTTGACCTAAATGAAACCTATGCATCAGAGTGATATATGAACAGAGTTTCTATGACTGCTAGTCATAAATAATCATTTTTGGAAGTAATCTTTTTAAAACTTCTGTCTTTTTAAACAGATACTGATGCTTCTCCAGCAAAATTGTCTCTTTGACTTTTCATCTGGTAAGTGATACTTCTGACCCCGTGGTGGAGAGTAAATGTCAAGAAATTGCTCTACAAGTCATATTTCACCATCAACTTGCTTTAAGAATAGAAACTAACATTCACGCCTTTAAATTAAAATATGAACTTTTAGCTTTAGTTCATTGATCCTAATAAGATATTTCTTTTGCAAAGTCTAAAAAATAAAAATTCACCCAAACAATAAAATAAATAGTTGTAGATTTAAGCAGTACAATATGCGGCCAAGCCACTGCAGCAAGAGCATTTAGATTAATCTTTATATGCTATGTGCTTGTGCACGCAGTAATTTCTGACTCTTCGCGACCCCATGGATGGTAACCCGCCAGGCTCCTCTGTCCACAGGATAGTTTTCAGGCAAGAATACTGGAATGGGCTGTCATTTCCTGCTCCAGGGAATCTTCCCGTCTCAAGTGTCTAACCCGAGTCTCTTGGCCTCCTCCATTGGCAGAGGGATGCTTAACCACTGCACCACCCGGGAAGCAAGTATATGCTGAGTACCACCCTCAGTTTTATGCCCGTATTTTATGTACGCCTAATCAGTAATCCTAAATTTCTCACTATCTCCACCTACTGGTAGCTTGGTGTATATTATTGCATCTTGGAGGATGTGGAAATGGCCATCGCAGTACTGGCTAGGTTACTCATGTCAGTGTATGGCAAAACCAATACAATATTGTAAAGTAATTAGCCTCCAATTAAAATAAATAAATTTATATTAAAAAAAGAAAACAGCAAATGAACCTCTGCCAAGACTTGAACATGTGAGCTGTCCTACCACTGTATTTAAGTGTAATGTGTTTTCTGTGATCCCTCAGCAATGAAAGGAGTAGTTCTTTTTTTTCAGGCAGAGCAAAGCATATGATATGGCTTGTCTTCAGATTTAACACCGGTTAAAGTAAAAACTTTTCACCCTGTATGCATCTTATAAGCACTCCACTAGATGAAGCCATAGCAAAAGCAAAGCGGAAGTTTCCTAAACCAATCATCACTTATGTTAACTCAATTATTCATTACATATAAAACGTGAGAAATCTAAGACAATTACCAAGTGGGACTGGATGCTGAGACAAACAGAATAAACCAAGACATATGGTTACTCTGTGGGTGAGAATCTAGGTCATCTGTACCTTTTAGTAATATTGTCCTTGACTTAATGGATAAAAGTTTGGAACATAACTGCTGACTCGGGTGTGATCAGCTGCCTAAACATTTAGTTAACTGTTGTAACATGAGAATGTTTGCATTGTTTTTGAGTTTCATATTCCATTTGTTTGTTTTTTCTCTAAGTTAATCTCATCAACAGAACAACTTAAAAAGTGGCTGCAAACCAACTGTGTTAATGATTGTACAAAAAATGCTGGGCTTACTTCTAAGTATTGGGGATGTATTAGATGTTTTCAATCATAAATTAATTAGCCATTTCATTTGCTTGAAAGCAGGAAATCTGGGGCAACTGAAATTCTCACCAAATATAACTCACTAACTTCTTACTGAATATATTATTTTAGAATCTATCTATGAGTAATCTTTCTTCCAAAATTATGTGATGTAGTCAATTGAATATACCTTATAATTTATAATTATTTATATAGAAATATACAAGTTTCTAACCCCCTACAAAGCCAAAGGTCACAGTTACTTGTAGTCTTAAAATGTAGTCTTAAAAATGTAATTTCAGATTTTACCATATTAACAGAATGTTAATACAGAAGGAGTAAACATGAAAGATGTAATAATTTCTTCCAAACCTAAAGGACACTGAACAATTTTACTTTTTAAATTGAAAAAATTTAAATTATGAATACACGATGCAGAAATATACAGCCAGATATTTAGAATTAGATTTGAAGACACGTCCGAAGTTGCTTCAGTTGTGCCTGTTTGTGACCCTGTGAACTGTAGCCCGACAGGCTCCTCTGTCCATGGGATTCTCCAGGCAAGAACACTGGGGTGGGCTGTCATGCCCTCCCCCATTGACGAAACGAAGCAAGCAAAATGATAAAACCAATATATGGATGTCATATACCATACTTTATTTAAACTTAAACATTTTCCCTACCAGTAAAATTTGAAATAGATGCATTTGGGGAAATAACAGGAGAAATGAACAGGAAATAAATGTGCTTCAGTATCGCATGTCTATATAGCTACAAGGTAGTAGTTATGGCACCTTTCTTCAATGAATACATTTTCAGTTACTGGTATTGAAATTAGTCCTAATCCATAATAGGTAACAGTAGAAGTCAAATTTATAAGCTAAAGGTAAAACAAGAGGTCAACAGATAGTGTAGATCTCAATATTGCAAGCATCGCATTACAATTCTAGATGTAGTAGGTATTGTATTCAAGTATGATATTAGTAGAAGCCAGATCCACAGGTCGGTTGGAAAGAAAGACACCGGCCACTCCTAGAAGAGAAGGTCGGACGGTAAAAGCTGGATCTACAACTTAGGGATGAGAAAATGTTGGGGCTAACTGATTGGAAACCACCGGTTCCAAACCCCAAAGATGGGAAGACCTGACCAACAGATTGAAAGTTACTGGAACCGAAGCCCAGAGACCCAGGGAGAGTCGTCTGGCAGGGACTGAAGAACGTGGAGGTCCTCGGGCGGTAGCAGGACGTCTGGCAGGGACTGGACACCACCGTCTGGGTTCTGATGGGCTCGCAGCAGGTCTCCTGGCTGTAGAGAGAGGAGCCCAGCTGGCAGGAGCTGGGAGAGTAGACGTCAGCGCTGTAGACCAGGTTGCTGGGGAAGGAGGAGCCGCAGGAGGCGCCTGAATAGCGCAGGTGGTTCCGGAGGGAGCGGGAGGAGAAGTTTCCAGAGCAGCAGTTGTAGGACATCTTCGCAGGTGATGTGAGTTACGATGGGAAGGTCTGAGTCTGAATGTCACTTCTTGGACAGGGGCATTTATATATCTTTATCCTTGGCTGTGTCATCCACGTGGCTCATAAAAACAAGTTACCATCATCTTTTTAATTGAATCCAAAAGATCAGTGTAGTTATACACATGGAGTGTTTGTGGTTTCACAGCTGAAGAGTATAATCATGTTTGTGCCTTGAAATTCAGGTAATAGTATGAAATCTTCAAAGCTCTTAGTCATCCTTTTCTACCAAAGTCGCCAAGCAGATCACTCAGAAAACTTTAGAGGCAGTGACGGGGCTGAGGGAAGCTGGCTTAATTAAAAATAATTGAATCCCCTTTCACAATCTGTCTCGAAATTGTTGCCATCTGGAGAGCAAAATTGCTAACTGATCTACTCAAAGTCGTTTTTTAAACATGAGCATACACTGATGGTTACCAGGAAGTGTTGGGTTTACCTAATGGGTGATGCCAGAAAGAAGTGGCAATGGTAACACTGGAGATGTAGGACGATTATTTTTTTAATTGAACCTCGATGTTAATGGCTTTCATGTAATATTAAATGAGAGATCCCCTTATTTCTGATGCTTCTGCTTAAAACTGTATGCAAACTAGCAAGAGTCATCTTAGCTATTCACTCTTTTATGTGTGCGTGTGTGTGTGCTAAGACGCTTCAGTCATGTCTGAATCTTTGCAACTCTATGACTGTAATCCACCAGGCTCTTCTGTCCATGGGATTCTCCAGGCAAAAATATTGGATTGGATTGTCATGCCCTCCTCCAGGGGATCTTCCTGACACAGGGATCAAACCCTGGGTCAGGCACCTCATATTCTGGCAGGCAGGTTCTTTTCCACTAGCACCGCCTGGAAAGCCTGTGCATTTACTGTGGAATGAGTTAAGTAGTATAAATTTCTTTCTATTGTTTTGAAAAGTCAGAGGTTATTTATCTAAGATACTTTTCAGTTCAGTTCAGTTCAGTCACTCAGTCATGTCCAAGTCTTTGTGACCCCAGGAATCACAGCACGCCAGGCCTCCCTGTCCATCACCAACTCCCCGAGTTTACTCAGACTCATGCCCATCGAGTTGGTGATGCCATCCAGCCATCTCATCCTCTGTCATCCCCTTCTCCTCCTGCCCCCAATCCCTCCCAGCATCGGGGTCTTTTCCAATGAGTCAGCTCTTCGCATGAGGTGGCCAAAGTATTGGAGTTTCAGCTTCAACATCAGTCCTTCCAATGAACACTCAGGACTGATCTCCTTTAGGATGGACTGGTTGGATCTCCTTGCAGTCCAAGGGACTCTCAAGAGTCTTCTCCAACACCACAGTTCAAAAGCATCAATTTTTCGGCACTCAGCTTTCTTCACAGTCCAACTCTTACATCCATACATGGCCACTGGAAAAACCATAGCCTTGACCAGACAGACCTTTGTTGGCAAAGATACTTTTAGAGACATCAAAAAATAAGAACAAAATATGTGACAAAAATGCCCAATGTATTTCTCTCTCTACTCAGGGGCAATGTTTTCCACCAAAAGACTCCCTAAAATCTGGAAAATGCCTTTGTTTTAAAGAAATTTTATAAGGTATTTGCCTTGAAGTATTTGACCAATGTAGCCATCTTAAGGAGATTCTTCATCTGCCTCTGAAAGCAACATACATGACTTTGACAACTGTTCTTAGGTGTTTCTGACAAGTCTTACACAATTTCTAAAGTAGTGGTCATCTTTTGGTGTTATTCTATGACTTGTATTCCTTCTCTGTGTAGTAGGGTAATGCAGATTGACACCTTGAAGAAGAGAGATTGAGAAGCTTTATCTTCCTGTGGCTTCTGCACTATTCGATTTGTTCATATCATAGGAAAAAAAACATTTCCCTTCTACCTTTGAACAAAGTACTTGTGGCAAAAAAATTCCATTTTGTTGAGAAAAGAATGTTCAGTATTATTTAATATCTTATCTCATAGAATATTCTTCTACAGAAATAGCCTATATGAGTGGATGATATTGAAGCAAGCAAATTCAATCTAGCTGAGTGAAATATTTATATGGATGTTTTGACATTATGAACAAAATAGGAAGGTTTGGAATCTACTAGAAAGCAATTTTCTATTCATAATTAAGAAGCCTGATAAATAAGAATTGTTTATTTTAGAAACAGAGCACAGGCTATGTTACCTACCAAATATATGGAATATGACTGAAGACCAATTTGTGTACTGAAACATTCAAAGTCATAAAGTCTATAATTTAGAAGGGAGTTTAGCAGTTACCTCCAGTACTCTGCCACATTGGAATCCCATTTACAATATCTTATCAGATGGATATCTAATAAGTGCCCCCAAGATGGACATCTCAATTACCTTCAAAAGTAACTTGTTTTAGATTCTCAGTTGAATCTTTCCTAAAAACTTCCATTTAGTAATCTCAAATCTTCATAGAATGAGTCTCAGCTCATTTCCACTGGATAATATATCAGTTTTTGAAGACGGATATCTTAAGAGATTTGCCCATCACCACAGTTTATTTTAATCTGTTCTCTGTACACATGTGCTGCTCTATTTACAGTTAGCAATGATGAACTTTATGGGAGAGTCTAGAAAAAATACTTGTATTAGTTCTCTATGAAAAATATATAAATAAAAATATATATGATTTATAATTATATACATCCATAAAATTGAATATATTTACCACATCAGAGGTAAATTCAAAAGGATTCATTCTCTTTTTTATATTAGCATTCATTTTAGTACTCTCTACCCTCATTTCAATCTACAAAGGTCATTTTAATTATGATTTTTTTTAATTTGATCTTTCTGTGAAGTTTACAGCTAGTAGGCATTTTTCTTACTTCTTGATTTTACTTACCTTCTTTGGTAAAAATCCCGCCATATGAGAGAAAACTAAGGGACTAAAGGTTCATTTTTTTAATGTATAGAGCTTATTATTTTGTTCTGAATGATGTCAACACCACTAAAAAATGACTTTAACTTTATGTGGAGATTTTTTTTTGAAAATTAAATTTATTGATGTGATCTCTCAAGAAGCAAGTCAACTTCAGAATAAGGATTTCTTAAGCATTTTTACAATGGAAACGTCAAAGCACTGCTGAAAATATGGAGCCCTTATTCTTAAATCAAAAACTCACACATACAAGAGCAGCTTAGTTACCTATGCTATAAGCAGACTAGAATATAAATGTGTTAGATGCTCATTTAACATTTTTACCAATTAAGGATCATAAGTGGGTTATTTTTTCTATAAAGTAAACAAGATTTGGGATGTAAAACAGATATTGATTTTTCCCCCCTCTATTCCTAAACTTGGAACAAAATGAACGTTCCCTCCTTATTACGAAGTACTTTTTAGAGCTTTAAACACAACAAAGTTCTCACTGTGTTAGCCGCTTAATACACTATCTTGAAGGATAGGATGAATAAAACCCCAATCTTACAGGTACAATTATGGTGCAATCAGAGTCACCTACCCAAGCTAGATGAATGAGAAATAACATTTTTGCTTCATGAACAACTGCTTTGAAAATCTAATGAAATTCTTTCATTTAAAAGTCTGTAATCATGAAAAAGGTCTTTGAAGGTTAATGCATTTCATTTTGACTGGAGCCTAATTAAGCGTTCTTATTAAAATGAACACATGTTATTACACCCATTGCTAGAGTATTTAAGTATCTGGTGTAGAAGGTAACATTCACAGTCACGAACTTCCCTGTGCAACTCAGCTGAACTCAGAACTCCCGACAGACAACATGTCTTTCAACTGCAGCACAGGAAACTTCTCCTCCCGTTCCCTTGGAGGTTACTTGGGGGTCCCAGTTTCCACCTGTGAGTCCTTCTACCCCAGCAGTGTTATCTACTCCCCCAGCACTTTCCAGCTGGGCTCCACTCTCTGCGGTGGCTGTCAGGAGAACTTCTTTAGGCCCATCAGCTTCCAGACACCCTGTGCTGTGACCAGATCTTTCCAGACATCCTGCTCCCGTCCACAGAATTTCATCTTCCGCCGTCCCTGCCAGACAACTTACACTGGATCTCTAGGGTTTGGAAATATTGGCATTGGGTCTTTTGGTTGTGGAAATACTGGCTTCCAGTCTCTGGGCTGTGGATCCAACTTCTGCTCCCCAGCTTACATTTCCTCCAGGAGTTGCCGGTCATCTTGTTACTAACCAGCCTTTAGCTCATGCTTTTGTGAATCAACTTTCTGAATGACTCCAGTCACCTCATGGTTATATCTACACTTTATGAAGTTTTAACCCTCGGCATTTCCAATATCTTTGATAACTGACCATCTTCATCATCGGGACTTGCTATCACAGTCCTTCTGGAAGCATACAATTCACTGTGGACAAAGCAATCTTGACCTTCTAATCAGACGTATGAGATATGTCTTGAATTTTCATCCTGAGCCAATGCTCAGAATCATTCCTGTTGTTGTCTTACTCAGAATCCTCTTTTACTACTTTACTCCTAAGACTCTTTCACTTGTGCATTTCAAATAGATATGACATTTAAAATAAACTTATTTCTTTAGAATGAATTACAGCATTCCATTTTTTAATTCATATGGTACATTTAGTGAATGCATCCAGTACCTTCAACTGTGTTCACTAGCTAAACATTTTGTTCCTGTTTTCTTTGTTTCATTAATATTTTGCTGTGTAGAAAAAGGAAGTTTAGAGACTCTAAATATATGGCACATTTTATGTCTTAAGAGATTTATATCCTCTCCTAGGTGCATTTTTTTTTCATCTAATTACTTTAGAAATTTCATTTTTAGGTAGACATTTGTTGAAAAGTACTTATTGAGTTCTGGTTATAGTCCAGGCATTCATGCTGAATGAAGACTTAAATTCCCTCCCTTCACAGAGTTCACACACACACACAAGTTTAACAAGTTTAACTTACTGTCATTTAGTAAGTGCAATAATGTCTATAAAAGCATGTTTCAATGGGAACACAAAGAACAGGAAGTTCAGAAAAGGGTGAGAATATCATGCAAAACTGATCAGTGACAATAATGTTATTAGTTCATGCAAAAAATAAACCATGCTCATGTAATGTGTTAGTTGCAGTCCTTTGAGAGATAGCTATGGTCTAGGATTTGACATGACATATTTGAGGAAAATACCTGCAGGTGAAAATGGGGAGATAGCTAGAGGATTCTGGGAGAGCTGTCAGACAGCAATGCCGGTCTGAACTCAGTGAAGGGACGATGGAAGGAAGGAAGCTTGGGTTAGAATAACTTTCTTCAGGCCAGTTCTAAGTTTTGATGAGTCACTTGCAAGTCACAGAGACAGCCCTGCCTGCATATCCTTGCCAAGTTCAGTCACTGGCCAAGAACAGGTCACAGCATGACCTTGGCATAAATGTGGGGGCACACTCAGAGACTAACAGCTGGGGCTGTAAGTCAGTTATGCTCCCTGCAGTGGGACATATGAGAGCTACATTTCCATAGCTTCCATGTTCAGAAATGCATCCTGATTTCAAGTAAGCCAAAGTAATGACCAATAGCAAAACAATAAATGAAAACAGACTTTTCCATGAATTGCATTCAATATACTTTGTTTCATTTCCATTGATCCAAAAAAAGAAGGACTAATTACTGTATTAGATCCTGTATAGGATGCATTGAGTGAAAGTCAAACCCTGCAATGGAATGTGAGGAAAGAATTGAGAATTATTGGAGGGCTATGCTTGATTTCCAGAGAAGGCAATGGCACTCCACTCCAGTACTCTTGCCTGGAAAATCCCATGGATGGAGGAGTCTGGTAAGGCTGCTGTCCATGGGGTCACTAAGAGTCAGACACGAGTGAGTGACTTCACTTTCACTTTTCGCTTCCATGCATTGGAAAAGGAAATGGCAACCCACTCCAGTATTCTTGCCTGGAGAATCCCAGGGACGGCAGAGCCTGGTGGGCTGACGTCTATGGGGTTGCACAGAGTCGGACATGACTGAAGTGACTTAGCAGCATGCTTGATTTAGAAACAGCAGAGGAACCAGAGATCAAATTGCCAACATCCATTGGATCATAGAAAAAGCAAGAGAATTCCAGAAAAACATCTACTTCTGCTTCATCACCGACTCAATGGACATGAGTTTGAGCAAGCTCCAGGAGTTGGAGATGGACGGGGAAGACCGACACGCCTGAGTCCATGGGGTTGCAAAGAGACGGACACGACTGAGCAGCTGAACTGAAAGCCTTTGACTGTGTGGATCACAACAAACTTTGGAAAAATTCTTAAAGAGATGGGAATACCAGACCACCTGACCTGCCTCCGTAGAAACCTTTATGCAGGCCAAGGAACAACAGATAGAACCAGACCTGGAGCAACAGACTGGTTCCAAATTGGGAAAGGAATACGTCAAGTCTGTATATTGTCACCCTGGTTATTTAAATTCTATGAAGAGCACATCATGTGAAATACTGGGCTGAATGAAGTACAAGATAGAATATAGATTGCCGTGAGAAACATCAATTATCTCAGACATGCAGATGACACCACCCTAATGGCAGAAAGTGAAGAGGAACTAAAGAGCCTTTTGATAAGAGGAGAGTGAAAAAGTTGGCTTAAAACTCAACATTCAGAAAACTAAGATCATAGCATCTGGTCCCATCCCTTCATGGCAAATAGATGGGAAAACTATGGAAACAGTGACAGACTTTATTTTCTTGGGCTCCAAAATCATTGCAGATGGTGACAGCAGCCATGAAATTAAAAGATGCTTGCTTCTTGGAAGAAAAGCTGTGCCAAACCTAGGCAGCATATTAAAAAACAGAGACATTCCTTTGCTGACAAAGATTCATATAGTCAAAGTTATATGGGTTTTTCCAGTAGTCATATATGGATGTGAGAGTTGGACCATAAAGGAGGCTGAGCACTGAAGAATTGCTGCTTTTGAACTGTGGTGTTGGAGAAGACTCTTGAGAGTCCCTTGGACTGCAAGGAGATCAAACCAGTCAATCCTTAAGGATATCAGTCCTGACTATTCATTGGAAGGACTGAGGCTGAGGCTGAAGCTCCAACCCTTTGCCCCACCCGCACCCCCAATGAGAAGAGCTGACTCAGAAAAAATGCTGGGAAAGATTGAAGGCAGGAGGGGAAGGGGATGAGAGGTTGGATGGCATCACCAACACAATGGACATGAGTTTGAGCAAACTCTGGGCGATTGGGAAGGACAGGGAAGCCTGGGGTGCTGCATTCCATAGAGTCACAGAATCAGAGATGACTGAGTGACTGAACAACAAATGTTTGATTTGAAATTCAACTAAATGTACTAAACAGGATCTATCAGGGCATAATTAGGACATTCCCTCATTTTTCTCCTGTTATAGAACTTTACATTTGACCCAAGGCCCATAACTTCTCTGAATTTCTGAACAATATCATAGACAGATCTATGATCACATTAAAAAATATTTTGATTTCATACAAGTAGTTAGATTTAATCTATAAATTAAAAGTCAGTCCTACTTTTAAAAGTCAGCTCCTCTTTTTCCTCTCTATTCAAGCCTCTCTTGTGATTCCATGGGTCACCAATGACTTGAAATGGCCTGACCACTTTATTTACCTCGTTGGTCTTCCTTGTCTTCCATCACTGTGCTGCTCTTGGCTTCTGTCTAAGCCAAAGGGAAAGGTTAGGTGGAAAGGAAATGACAGCTGAGGTGATCTGTCTTAATCTGCTTTAGACCACTTGGGTCAACATGACCCAGTTGATTCAGAAAAATTTTCCTGGGAAAACGTTAGATTAAACCAACAAATCGTTTCACTGTATGTTTTAGGAAACTACTGTAGTATTGGATACAGTAGTCTGCAGACCTGAAAAACAGCCCCCTAATTAAGCAAGAGGCTTCTCCAGTAGCTCAGACCATAAAGAATCTGCCTGCAATACAGGAGACTCTGGTTCAGTCCCTGGGTTAGGAATATCTCCTGAAGAAGGGAATGGCTAGCCAGTCCAGTATTCTTGCCTGGAGAATTCCATGGACAGAGGAGCCTGGTGGGCTACAGTCCATGGGTTTGCAAATTATGCAACAGTCAACTTTTATCAAGAGACTGGTGTCAATAGCTTCTCTTTGCCATGCCCATCAGTTCTATGTTATCTACTAATAAACTTGCCCAGTCCCAATCATTTCTGTACCTTGAAACATGCTGAGCCCACGATCTCACTTCTAACACCTGTCTTTGGAGTCTTGTATGAGTTGTGAGAGTTGGACTGTAAAGAAAGCTGAGTGCAGAAGAATTGATGCTTTTGAACTGTGGTGTTGGAGAAGACTCTTGAGAGTCCCTTGGACTGCAAGGACATCCAACCAGTCCATCCTAAAGGAGATCAGTCCTGGGTGTTTACTGGAAGGACTGATGTTGAACCTGAAACTCCAATACCTTGGCCACTTGATGCAAAGAGCTGACTCATCTGAAAAGACCCTGCTGCTGGGAAAGATTGAGGGCAGGAGGAGAAGGGGACGACAGAGGATGAGATGGCTGGATGGCATCACTGACTCAATGGACATGAGTTTGGGTAGACTCCGGGAGACGGTGATGGACAGGAAGGCCTGGTGTGCTGTGGTTCATGGGGTCACAAAGAGTTGGACACGACTGAGCAACTGAACTGAACTGAACTCGGAGACATACACAGCTGAATGTCTCGATGCAATGGTGTTCCCCTTTGCTGCAGTAAGTTCTGACACTTCACTTTGCTTAGTTAACAAATTGTCCGGTAATATTCTGAGATGACCAAGAGGGATGTAAGAAGTCTTTTCACTCAGCTAGCACTAAGTGCTACCTGTGGTTTGCCTTTGCTGTTGAGGATCCTCACTTATCACCCATGTCTGAATACTAGCTCTTTTCTGGAGGAGACAATGGTATGTTTTCCAGAAATCCCTTTCTTACCTCTCTGCTGGCCTCCATGGGACCCTCTGCACTAAACCATTCCCCAGATAGCACACACTTCCATAACTTCTCCTTAGCTCATCCCCCTCAATTCCACCAGCTCTGCACCCCACCCAGCTTCCCTCTGCTAGCCTCCATTTGCTCTGCAGACGATGCTTTTAGCTTGGAGTGAACACACACACACTTACCACACTATTCATGGAAACGGAGCCGGGCAGAATGCTTCAGATGGGCAGAAAATATTTTCCTCTAAAGGTCTTGATTGAGTTAATGAGCTCTGCTCACATTATTGAGAGCAAACTCCTTTACTCAAAGTCAACTGATGATAAACAACAAATCATCTACAGAATGCCTTTACAAGAACAGCTATACTATAGTCTTTGACCAAACAACTGGGCTCCATAGCCTAGCCATGCTGACACATAACTTAGAACCATCAAAGTCTCCATTTTCTAGAAAAGCTGGGCTGACAGTTTCTATTTCATAAAAATATAGTTGAAATTACTGCACAAGACTTAAGGCAATAGTGAATTAGAATTTTGCTTATAAGTAATCTTCCTCTCAGTTTATAAAATTATTCTCATATTTTTAAATGATCATTTTCTCAGATTCTTATGTCCATTTTTAAGAGAGATTACTAGCACAATTTCATGATCATTCAATACAAGAACTAAACCTCTTAATAAAATGTCTGTGTGTATTCACAAAAATAATTTTTCTCTGCTTATGAGCCCTTTAGCCTCTTCAGTGTATTTCTGCTAAGAACACAGCTCTGACCCAGCTGTGCATAAGAGACTTGCTCAGACAAAGGGCAATATTCAAAGAATTTATTTCCCAGATCATTTTTAATCTATTTGCCCAACCTACATCTGTCATCATATTTGTCACATTTTCTTAATCCATTTGCCATTTTTGTGCCCCCATTTTTGTCATGTCCTTCATTGATCATTTTCTACTTTTCTGCTTTGTTTCTCGCACTTGACAAAAGTATTCACCCTCCTCAGTTTCCAAAATTTTGGCAGTAGTAACATCTAGGATGGATATGGTTTTGTTAGGATAGGGCTGTCTTGTCCACTGTATGATGTTTAACAGCATCCCTGGTCTCTTCCCATTAAATGTCAGTGCCATCCCTGTCCACCCCCATTGTGACAATCAAGCATGTCTTCAGATATTACCAAATGTCCTCTGGAAGTGAGCTTATTCTGTGTTTAGAACCATGGATTTAGATGGTGTCCTGAGAGTGAGTTGTTTTGGATAGTTCTTGACGGTGAACACTAGACCTACCCACATTTCAGATAGGGCTTGGACAGTAAAAATGCAATAGTATATCATTTCATGCATTAATGAGGTGCTGTGAATGATGATTATCCAGTAAATATATTTATAGTTCATAAATAATGTTGAATACTTTCTTAGCAAATATTATTCCACAATTGCATATAAATATAGTAGTTGTAATTATGTTTAGAACTATCACCAGTGTAATAACTTGTTCAGTTGCAATTAGAGAAAGAAAATGGTATTTTTGTGACAAGCTCCTCAGCTCTAGAATGGCTAAGTTGTCTGTTAGGATCACGCCTATTCTGATCATCCTAGACCAAGAAGTAACAGTAAGATGTAGGTTATCTTCTCACTCTATTTCAAATAGTCAAGACCAATTGAGACCAATTGCTGGTTTATAGACTTCTGCAATATCTCTTGGACATTCTGAGAATTTTCTTTGATTTGTCTGACTCATTCAGTACACTCCACAAAAAAGACTTCAACTCTTTCTGTATGTGCCAGCAGTGATGAAGTGGATCTCAAACTACATTTATTCATTTTGAGTGTTTGAAGGTGACATCACAGTTTCAAAAGTATCTCAAAATCTCAATGCAATTCATCATTTGGGTACTTTACTATGAACTTCTTCAGCTGTATCTACCAACTATTTCATGCTACAAGCATATACACAAAGAGATTCATATTTCAAACACAAGAAAATGAGTTCATTTAAACAAATATTTATTTGTTCCTGCTATATACCAGAGTTTAAGCTAGGTCCTGGAGAATGCAAGTTTAAGTAATTGTGTAATGGAACTGATACACAGTTATAAACAATATTATAAACTAACTATAATTTTAGTGAGACTGATATGATCTCACAAGACAAGACATGAAGATCGGAAGACCTTTCCCAGAAAAAGTAAACATCAAGTTAGAACCTAGAAGACAGTACATTTGAACGGGCAGAGGAAGGTCACAAGAAAGGAAATGGGACACGTGAAATATGCACAGTTTGTAGGGAGATACTCCCTTACCCTTTGTGTGTGGGAAAAATCTTGAGCTTGAACTAGAAAGGTTATTGGCCATGGATATTATGGTCACAAATTTAGATTATATTATATAGGAAACTGGAGCTCAATAGAAATTTCTGAGTAATCATTTTAGAATTTCATCCTGTCACCTAAATTTAATGTGCATTTTGAGGGGCAGATTTTTAAATGAGAACTTTCATTTTATTGTTTTAGTCAATACTTGTTTTGTGATATATTTGCAGTTCACTTTTTTTTCTCGTATTTTATCATTCTGGCCAGAAAAGGATTAGAAATATTTTGTAGTTTGTGGGCTATCTCCTTTTTTTCAACTCTTGCCAGCTTTTTGGAAAGGAAGCCCCAAGACAAGACTTGTACCTTCTATGTAATTTGTTGCTTTCAGAATATCAAATGTTAGCAGTTGGTTCACTCTTCTTTCAAGGGAGCACAGCACTTTAGATATAAATTGTTTATTAAATGTGGAAAACTATCTTGATATCTTTTGTTACTCAGAAGTTGTCTTGATTGAAAATGTCTATTATTTTTTGGTGTTTCTGACACATATTGCATTATGTTGCACACAGGTGTGCTTCCTGATGGACACAGGAAAACGCTGGAGACAGAGCAATCCTCTCAAAGGGGCTGAACGTTTCATCTCAGAAGCACTGCATATTTCTTATTAGTGACAACTTTAAGCACGCTTCTGTGTAAAGGGATGAAAGATGTTTTGAACAATGTCCCTCCATTAGTACCAAATTATCTTGTCAGGTTTTTATTGTTGGCTGAAAAAAAAGATCACAACATTTAAAAAAAAAAATCATCATAGACAAAAATAAAAGCTAGTGGTTGCAATTACAATCATTAATCCATTCACTTTTGTGTTATTTTTAAAAGCAGTAGGCTCAGTTTTGCAGGTTTTCCTCTTTTATTTCATCACTTAGTATTTATCTATTTTTGGCTGTGTTGGGTCTTTGCTATGCACAGGGTTTCTCTAGTTGCAGCGAGTGGGAGTTGCTCTCTACTTGTGGTGCAGGGGCTTCTCCAGGCAGTGTTGCAAATCATGGGCTCTAGGGCACAAGGTCTTCGGTAGTTGGGGCGCACCAGCTTAGTTGCTCCGCGGCATGTGGAATCTTCCTGGATCAGGGATCGAGCCCATGTCCCCTGGATTAATAGGTTGACTCCCAACCAGTGGACCACCAGGGAATTCCTTGGACTTTTCTTTTTAATAATATGTGCTACAACCATATACTCTTATAATCCATAAAAAACACAAAGTTGGGTTGGGTAGTAGTTCAGTTTTCTGTTTGTTTGCTTTGCCTTGTTTTAAAATAGCATAGAGAGAAGTTTATTTGTCCAAGATCATACAGCTGGTTAGCAGTATAGTGTAAACTCAGTTTTACTTTTAAAACTCTTTTTAACACATTACCCTATGCAAGAAGTAAAAATGGATTAATTGGAAAAGAACACATCCTGATGATGGTGAGCCATTAAAATCTTCTGGGTAATTTGCTGTTGATCAGTCGCTCAGGTGTGTCCAACTGTTTGTGACCCCGTGGACTGCAGCACTCTAGGTTTCCCTGACTTTCACCATCTCCCTGAATTTATTCAAAATCATGGCATTGAGTTGATGATGCCATCCAACCATCTCATCCTCTGGGTACTAAAGTATCTGTTTTCCTTATTAATATCTTCTAAGCGTTTGACATCAAGGAAATATTGAGCATTAAGTTTTCAAAGGCCTGGGGAAAATGTCACATTTTGTTATTAAGGATCTATGCTCTTAACAAATTGCGTGTCTTCATATTTATTTTACAAAGCCCAGAAAAAGTTAAAATGAATGCTGAATAATGCTCTGAATAAATTATAGCCATACTTATGATGAATATCAAAGAATATTTTTTGAGCAAGTGGAGTACAAATTGAGAAATAATATGAAAGAAATAGTGTGGAGAATTGGATGGTATTGCTTGCAAAGAGAAGTTCTACTTAAATTGTGACCCTTCTACACAAAGACAAGAATGTTCATGCAGGAGACCCAAGCAAGGAGCAGGCTTTCTTGTATGTTATATAATGCATTCTCATTAAATACATTTGGCTACCATATTCTCATAACAACCAAACTAGAGATTCCCAGCTATTATGAAATTGACTTAGGGAATTGGATTTCACATAATATAGAAGGAATACAAAAATTACCAACAAGAAAATTAAAATTAGGAAACATGAAAATGTTTTTACTCTTTTACACATCATGCACAAAATATTTTTGCTTCTTGTTGAAACAGAGAAATGCAAGTATGTAATGATAAATTCTAAATTGCTTAAACTCATAGTACCAGACTTCTTTGAAGCAGTGATCAAATTCATTCTAGCCACTTAAATCATGAAATAGACCAGTTTTGAACAAATTATATTATGAGGAATTAAGATTTATTTAGCTTGTCCATTGTTCACCTCAACCCCCAAAGATGGCTTATATTGCAGTGACTACACATAACTATTCATTATTTGTCTCTATTTTTCATTCTATTGCATATTCAACCATTGAGTATATGAAAGCATTTTCTATTTACATATAAAATGAGCTCTATTAAGAATAAAATGCTCTCATTTTTAAAGTGTTTCCTGAAAGTGATAACACTAAGTTAGGGAGAGAGAGACTGATTTTACTGAGAAATTGAGATCTTTAATATTCTCTGAGCTGTTATGGCAGGATGACACATCTTTTAGTTTCCACATCTTCTTCTTGAGAAATCCTCCTAATTTTTTTTCCTTTTAAACTTAGTTATCAGGGATGACTTTTTTTTTTTTTTTTATTCCTGAGATACAAGCTGGTGAACCTTGGTGACTTACCTTCTAGCCTCAATTTCATCGTTTTTACTCTTAGATTAAAATTGCATATATGGCAGGATTAGTCTAGGGACTAACGGAGACATTATATTAAAAACACTTATTACCTATTGGAAGGTGGCGACAACATTAGGTCTTTCTTGCTATTTTTATTAGTTTTAATTTACGCATCCTAAAACAGGGAGATTTCTTCAGTTGATACTTAACACTGAATGGCATTTCTTAACCTCAAACAATTTATATAGCAGTCTTAAATATTAGCAGAAAGAAAAAAAAATCCCCATTAAAAATAAATGACTCCATCTAGCAGAAGAAGATTGTTGTGCTTCGAGAGTAAAATGGACAGGAATAGAAATTTTACTGTTCTCTTTCTATGGGGGTGGGGGGGAGGAAGGAAGGGTGGGATGAATTGGGAGATTGGGATTAGCAATATACATGCTACCATATGTAACATAGGTAGCTGGTGGGGAGCTGCTGTATTTTGTGACCGACCCACCAAAAATATAGAACTCACAAACTGAAAAATTTTGCTAAGATTTTCCACATTAGATTTATTGAAGCAACTAATTTCATGTCTGAGAACAAGAAGTTCATCTCGGTGCTTTGTGATGACCTACATGGGTGGAATGGGGGGCTGGGGGGGCAGAGGTCCAAGAGGGAAGGCATATATATAGTATCATGCATAGAGCTTATTCACTTCATTGTGCAGAAGAAACAAACACAACACTGTAAAGCAATTATACTCCAATAAAAATAATGTACTGCGTTCTGCTTTTAAAAATAAAGAAAGTGTATCCTAAATAGTTCTACTAGGAGACTGTCCACCCTGTTCCCAATGCAGTGGACAACACCATGCAGTCAGGGCAACAGGAGCCAGGGAAGGTTTTTGTAGATCAGCGGTTTTCAAATCTGTGTAAGCTTGATCTGGACTGAGAAATACATTTTACTACAAAATCTATTTCTCTTTCTTTCTTTTTTTATGTGTGTGTGTATGTATTTCTCTCAAAAATCAAAATTTCAGAAAAAAGATGTGTGAGATAACTCTGAACATCTCTTTCCCATCTCATCCCATCCCATCCCAACCCATTCCATCCCATCCCATTCCATCCCATCCCATCCCATCCCATCTCATTCTATTCTATTATTTCTCACTAGAAGAAGTACTGATCACCATCAATAAATAGATTGTGTGGCCCACTAATGCTACAGAACTCACATACTGAAAACTTTTGCTAAGGAGATTTTCCACATGGGATTTATTAAAGCAGCTAATTCCGTGTCTTCCTACTTGAACTTATCACAAACATTTTCTTCTATTTTATGTACCAGCACACTATCTCTTTCCCAGTAAGTGAAACAAAATTCCTATTAGATGACTGTTCTACCTGGGTCACTAGATGTTCACAAAAGAAATCTTAAATTTCTAGATACTTTTTATCAGATAAAATTACAAACTTTAGATGGAAAGATAATTTAGGATAAAATCAGAGTTGTTATTCTAAAAGGGATAAATAATAATTAGAAAAGCATGTTGAGGAAAATTTAAATCAATTAAAAATATCTCACATATGTCTCTGCTTATATCATAATCAAAAAAAAAACACTAACAAGTCCGTGTTTGAGTTTGAATTCTTTCAAGTTAAACTCGTAATGAAGTTTAATGTTCTTTAATGTTCATATCATGTTTTACAGTTTATATGGCACTTTAATACACATACATTACATTATGAACACCACACAATGTATTACAAAAGATTTAGGTACTTGCTTCTTTTACAAAGATATTGTATTACACTGTGCTCCTGATGGAGAATTATGTATGTGCATGTGTGTGTGCAGTCTCTCAGCCGTGTCTGATTCTTTTTGACGCCATGGTCTGAGCCCATCAGACTTCCCTGTCCACGGGAATTTTCAAGGCAAGAATACTGGATCAGATTTCCATTTCCTACTCCAGGGGATCTTCCCCACCTAGGGATTAAACCCTACAATCTGCTCAGACGGTAGAACCCACTTCTATAATCCCACTATCTAGTATTAAATTCTTTGTCCAGAATGAGACAGAGAGAAAGCTTTGGCAGGATATACAGGAGCTGAGCCAGTGGCATTGTAGGAAGAATCGTGGCAGCCGTCATGGATTTGGGTATTGTCTTGAAAGGCACAAGGAAGAAATAGATAAAGCGGCTTGGATAGGAAGACTGAAAGAAAGAAGCTACAGGGAGCCTCAAGGACCTAACCGAAGTTTCCAGAATGACAGATGGTAGCGGTTCTGATGCGCTCGATTTTAGGGAGTGGTCTGAGAAAGTGTTTCACCCAGTATTCTAACCTTTGTGCCTTAGTAATGGACATAATATCTACACATGATTTCGAATGAATCCATCACCTTACTGAAACTGCAGGTAGAACTATGTCACATGCGTTAATATTTAGTTAAAATTCCTGGGAGTTAGTGGTGAGGGAGACTTACTTATATGTAATAAATCTTGCAAAATACTTCATTTTCAAAAATCTTTTCTCTTTTTAAAGTAATCATTTCACATAATTTTAGCCATTAATTCTCAAAACACTGAATTAGAGTATTTGCCAAGACCAAGCATCTCAGGAAACCTGAGCTGGGACAACTAAAATAGTCCTTTAAAAATAGTCTAATGATACAGTTTTATCAGATGAAAAATTATAATTTAATCTAATTGTCACCACTTTATTGGAAACCTTTCAAAAATATCACATATCTACAAAGGAAATGTGGGAAATCAGAAGATTTAAAAACTGACACCTCTAGACATTAAGATAATGAGAATTCAATCAAGGAAACATATATGCAACCAAAACCCTGGAACAAGTGAGTCAGAGAGGATTTCTTATCAATCAGCTAAACAGCATCTTTTGATACCTGCTGTGTGTAGAGTGTTGAACAAGACTGGAATGATTCCTTATCTCAGAGAGCTTACATTCCACTGACATTACCAGGTCTTCAGTTCAGTTCAGTCGCTCAGTCATATCTGACTCTTTGTGACCCCATGAACCACAGCACACCAGGCATCCCTGTCCATCACCAACTCCTGGAGTCCACCCAAACCCATGTCCATCGAGTCAGTGATGCCATCCAACCATCTCATCTTCTGTTGTCCCCTTCTCCTCCTGCCCTCAATCTTTCCCAGCAGCAGGATCTTTTCAGATGAGTCAGCTCTTCACATCAGGTGGCCAAAGGATTGGAGTTTCAGGTTCAACATCAGTCCTTCCAATGAACACCCAGGACTGATCTCCTTTAGGATGGACTGATTGGATCTCCTTGCAGTCCAAGGGACTCTCAAGAGTCTTTTTCAACACCAGAGTTCAAGAGCTTCAATTCTTCAGTGCTCAGCTTTCTTTATAGTCTAACTCTCACATCCATACATGACCACTGGAGAAACCATAGCCTTGACTAGATGGACCTTTTATTGGCAAAGTAACGTCTCTGCTTTTTAATATGCTGTCTAGGTTGGTCATAATTTTCCTTCCAAGGAGTAAGTGTCTTTTAATTTCATGGCTGCAGTCACCATCTGCAGTGATTTTGGAGCCCAGAAAAATAAAGTCTGACACTGTTTCCACTGTTTCCCCATCTATTTGCCATGAAGTGATGGGACTGGATGCCATGATCTTAGTTTTCTGAATGTTGAGCTTTAAGCCAACTTTTTCACTCTCCTCTTTCACTTTCATCAAGAGGCTCTTTAGTTCTTCTTCACTTTCTGCCATAAGGGTGGTGTCATCTGTATATCTGAGGTTATTGATATTTCTCCCGGCAATCTTGATTTCAGCTTGTGCTTCCTCTAGCCCAGTGTTTCTCATGATGTACTCTGCATATAAGTTAAATAAGCAGGGTGACAACATACAGCTGTGACGTACTCCTTTTCCTATTTGGAACCAGTCTGTTGTTCCATGTCCAGTTCTGACTGTTGCTTCCTGACCTGCATACAGGTTTCTCAAGAGGCAGGTCAGGTGGTCTGGTATTCCCCATCTCTTTCAGAATTTTCCACAGTTTATTGTGATCCACACAGTCAAAGGCTTTGGCATAGTCAATAAAGCAGAAATAGATGTTTTTCTGGAACTCTCTTGCTTTTTTGATGATCCAGCGGATGTTGGCAATTTGATCTCTGATTCCTATGTCTTTTCTAAAACCAGCTTGAACATCTAGAAGTTCACGGTTCATGTACTGCTGAAGCCTGGCTTGCAGAATTTTAAGCATTACTTTACTAGCATTTGAGATGAGTGCAATTGTGTGGTAGTTTGAGCATTCTTTGGGATTCCCTTTCTTTTGGATTGGAATGAAAACTGACCTTTTCCAGTCCTGTGGCCACTGCTGAGTTTTCCAGATTTGCTGACATATTGAGTGCAGCACTTTCACATTGTCATCTTTCAGGTGTAGTCAATAGATTAATAATAATCCAAGGTGTTCATGCCAATGGTTATTTTAACATCTAGACTGACTCAACACAATTACACTCTAACCCATCAACCTATAACAAATAAAACATATAAAGACATATCAAGAGAACAGAGAATAAGTGGACAAGAGCTGGTGAAATCTGATTGCCACAACCCCATCCCTACTTTTCAACTTCATGACTCTTATATCTACAAATAAACTTTATATTTGATGTCTCTTCTTCTTTTTTTTTCTTTGCCTGCTCACTCTTTATTGGCCACCACTGGTGTTTCTCTGCTGAAATGCTAGGTTACTGGTCATCAATGCCCAGCTAGTGATCAAATTCAGTGGTCTCTTCTCATTCTTATACTTACTTGACATTTCTAAACTATCTCATGGGACCGCTTTTCTACATTTCTTGAAACTCTCTTATTTGAATCATTTATTTGATTCTGCATCACTTGGATCTCTCAGTATCCACCTCACCATAAATTCTCCATTGTCATATCCTTCTTTTCAGTCCTCAAAATGTATGCATTTTGCAAAATGGAGTACCATGATCGTTTGTTTTTTTAATACTCTATGACTCCTCCCAGGATAGCTGCATCTTCTTTCATGTTTTTCACTATCAATTTTACAGGTAATTTAAAAATTTGCATTCAAAATCTTAACTAGTTTTCAAAGAAAAGTCTTGCATGTCAACTAATTCCTATGTATCCCTTGCCGTGTTTGTTAACCATCAATATCTCAAAGGCAGCTTGTCAAATTTGGACTCTTTGTTATATCTCCTTATTTCTACTAAGATAAGCCCTTTACTTCTGTCATCAAGACTCAAAATCTTCATATTGGTTTGGTTTTTATCCTTCTCTTAATATTCATTTACAACAAATTAGATTAGCCTGTTCTTTTAAAATGTTCTCAGTAGCTACCATTTGTTCCTATTTCTTTGCTTCTCTCTTATGTAGACTTTTTCAAGCTCTCGTCAGGACAATATTGCAAGGAATTTCCTCTCCCCGATTATTCCTGCATAAACCTAGTCTCTGTGTTGAATACAATTAAATTTAATTGATAAAACAGAATTTCCTTCTTAAATCAGTTCAGATAACGTCATTCCTCTCCTTAAAGCTGTTCAGTGGTTGGCCAACAACAAGAATAAAGATTTACTGAGAACTATTTGCTGGCATTTATGATACATACTTCATTTCAGAATTCAAATACAATGGGTCAAATTGGCCCTGCATTCATCTATTCAATCAATGAATCATTCAGTTATCATTTATTTGTTCAATAAGTAGTTATAGAGAATCTCTGAAGGCCAAGGATTCTTTCAAGTTTTATTCAAATGACATATGCTAATTGCCCCAGTGTTCTTTTTTTTTTTAATTGAACAGGTTTTCAACATTTTAAAAGGAAGAGATCGAAAGATATATTGGTACTCTGATTATTTTTTAAATCTTGTAAGTCTTAGCCTGACTCCTAAAGGGCAATCTACTAAAACTGTTAAAATATTTCCTTTTATCCTGGGATATGGTCCTGCAGTTCACCACTTTCTTTTAAACTGAGAGTTAATGTGATTAGAAGTTGTTAATATATTTGCACTGTTTTTTGTCATAAGGTAAAATTTAAAAAGTGGTGAAATCTTTCTTGAACTCTAGTCTCTAGCAAAAGTGAAAAAATTATTGAGGTCTCTATGTTTTTAAAAATATGAAAGAAAGAACATGTTTCTTTGTGAAAGATTACTTCTACATACTGAATACACTAACCATACTGGCCAACTGTGTTCATGAAAAAATAAAAATAGAACCTAAGATACTATTTGAAATATGATGTACTGAATCCTTATATGAGACTCTCTTGTGCTCATTTATATAAACTGCCTGTGTCTTGTTGCTATTTAAATATGAGGTCTCGCCTTTGCACAAGATAACTTACTTAATTCCACAACTCTGTGTGGTTGGCACTAGAAATCAGGGAAAACAAATAGCATGCCAAACAACATCCAGCTAATAATTTTTGAAGCTGGGAACCTTAGCTCAGTGTGAATCCAAACTCATCTTTTCAGTACAGTTCTTTCACATAATAATCTATGATTTGGTTCCAACCTTCTTATTCTAATTTGTTTTTTCCACACTCCAAATTATTTATCAATTTCCTCTCATCCAATACTTTTATACAGATTTGCTTTTGTTTGAGACATTGCTCTATTGTTTTCACATTTTGGAATGCTCGACTGCTTCTCTGGGTATTCTTACACATAGAAGAACATGTAAGGAGTGTTCAGAAGTGTTCCTCTGCTCTATGAGATTGCTACTTATAACAATCACTTTTCTTGTATTCAAGAACAAGGGGTGTTCTTGTATGTCTGTTTCCTACTATTTGAGTACATACTTTGTTAAAAATCTAATACAGCATCCAACTCAGGTTTTTTTATTATATACTAGAACTTCCATTTTTATTTACTGCTTTGAACTTAATGTAATTAGAGAAGGCTGCCTAGACAAAACATGTTTTAAATAATAATCCCTACAATATTGCTCTTCTTTCTAACTTTATGGCCATTAACAAATATGGGAACACTACGATAAGGTAATCATTTTACTTGTAATTGGCTACTTCTTCAAGAGATAGTGGATGCTGTTCTGACGGGGTAAATATTGACCTCATGGTTGGAGTGCATGCTTAGCTTGTAGCAGATGTTCAAAAAATGTGATTTCTTGCATGAGTAAATAAATATTGCAAATTACACATAAGCATTACTAGTTTACCATCAATGTGGGTGGGGGGTCAAAAGTGTTTGTACTTTTTTTTTTTTTTCAATTTTCTCAACTTCTCACTAAAGGCATTGGGATATGGTATACTCACAGTGATGACTTTCTGAAAGACTCAACCATTGGTTTTTCCTTATGAAAGCCATGTTGCTAAGCAACACATGTGCATTGGTATATTTCTTTACAAAACCGTCTATCATGAGAGACGTCCAGGGCTTTTTCACTTGTAATTACCAGAGTCCCTTGAGAAATAAACCACAGCACAGCCACTAAGCTTTGCTTTGTAGTTTGCATTGGATTTAATAGGAGATGAGTATTCCACTTGACCCCTAAATGCAGAGGTGATTGCCAGCAGAGACATTTTCAGGGTGAAATAGAACATGATTTATGACATGCCTCAGAAACCACATCAACTGCTGTTCTCCATTATGTTGCTTAACTCTGATCCTTATAAGGCATTTGTCTTACAAAGGCTGTGCCTTCCAAGGCACGTAGAAAATCATGTTTTCTATTATTGATACACAGCCTCTGTTTTCTTCAGGTTCAAGTATTAAAAATCAACTGGCTGAGAAAGCTCAGTTTTTACATTCAGTTTTACATTTGCCACATGTCCTGAAATTATAATAAGGATGTACGTGAGTGTGAGAGTGTGTGTGTGTGTGTGGAGAGAGAGAGAGAGAAATCTCCTTTTTTATGTTGACAAAAGCAAAATGTCTCCAGTAGTACCTTCTGTACACCAAGGATTATGTTATATAGTTTCAAAAATCTATACTCTTTATTAACTGAAAATAAAGGATTTTGGGTGATGAGCTTTTTTTTCTTTGAGAAACATTAGACAGTATTAAAGGATTCTTTCTAAGTGTCCTTAAGTATTACTGCTTTGGCATTGATTTTAATGAGAATTGTTCTCAGTAAGGTCTAAAAGATCCTCAGCAAATTAGCAATGGACTGCAACCATCCAAAGCATGTAAATCATGGAAAACTAGGTCATGCTCATCCTATTTGCAGAAGTTTCTACCTCAACAGAAACATCAAGCTACACAGAAAAAAGAATTTAGGCTTTCAAATATGGAAAGCTTGAGGAGTTTTATTCCAATCTTAAAATGGTTCCTGTTGGCTTTTAAATGACACAATATTAACTCCCAGCCAATTTCAGCTCTTAGAGCTCCAAGATAAAATTAGAAGAGACAAAAAGTAGTCTTGAAAGATAACCAAATGATCGTGAGACAACAGGGAAGACAGGGTGAATGAGAGAGTTCTCAAAATTACTTTAGAAATTTCCTAAATGGTAAACAATGGTGACTCGCCCCCTGGTGGACAGATATTGCCCTGCAGCTGTTTTGTCACAAACAAAGGTGTGCATGTGTATCATGGATTACTTTAGGCTCTTGAATCTTGACAATATCAATAGATTCTCTCCACACTCACAGAAGCAGAAGATATTAAGAAGAGGTGGCAAGAATACACAGAAGAACTATACAAAAAAAAAAAAAAGAAGAAGAAGAACTTCATGACCAAGATAATCATGATGGTGTGATAACCCACCTAGAGCCAGACATCCTGGAATGTGAAGTCAAGTGGGCCTTAGGAAGCATCACTACAAACAAAGCTAGTGGAGGTGATGGAATTCCAGTTGAGCTATTTCAAATTCTCAAAGATGATGCTGTGAAAGTACTGTACTCAATATGCCAGCAAATTTGGAAAACTCAGCAGTGGCCACAGGACTGGGAAAGGTCAGTTTTCATTCATATCCTAAAGAAAGGCCAAAGAATGTTCAAACCACCACACAGTTGCACTCATCTCACACGCTAGCAAAGTAATGCTCAAAATTCCCCAGCCAGGCTTCAACAGTATGTGAACGATGAACTTTCAGATGTTCAAGTTGGATGTAGAAAAGGCAGAGGAACCAGAGATCAAATTACCAACAGCAGTTGGATCATCAAAAAAGCAAGAGAGTTCCCGGAAAACATCTACTTCTGTTTTATTGACTACTCAAACCCTTTGACTGTGTGTATCACAACAAACTGTGGAAAATTCTTAAATAGATGGGAATACCAGACCACCAGACCTGCATCCTGAGAAATCTGTATGCAAGTCAGGAAGCAACAGCTATAACTGGACATGACAACAGACTGGTTCCAAATAGGAAAAGGAGTATATCAATGCTGTATATTGTCACGCTGCTTAGTACATCATGCAGAATGTCAGGCTGGATGAAGCACAAGCTGGGATCAAGATTGCTAGGAGAAATATCAATAACCTCAGATATGCAGATGACACCACCCTTATGACAGAAAGTAAAGAAGAACTAAAGAACCTCTTAATGAAAGTGGAAGAGGAGAATGAAAAAGTTGTCTTAAAACTCAACATTCAGAAAACTAAGATCATGGCATCTGGTCCCATCACTTCATGACAAATAGATGGGGAAACAGTGGAGACAGTGACAGATTTTATTTTGGGGGGCTCCAAAGTCACTGCAGATGGTGACTGCAGCCATGAAATTAAAAGACACTTTCCCCTTGAAAGAGAAGCTATGACCAACCTAGACTGCATATTACTTTCCCAACAAAAGTCCATCTAGTGAAAGCTATGGCTTTTCCAGTCATCACGTATGGATGTGAGAGTTGGACTATAAAGAAAGTTGAGGGCAAAAGAACTGATGCTTTTGAACTGTGGTGTTGGAAGAGACTCTCGAGAGTCCCTTGGATAACAAGGAGATCCAACCAGTCCATCCTAAAGGAAACCAGTCCTGAATATTCATTGGAAGCACTGATGTTGAAGCTGAAACTCCAATACTTTGGCCACCTGATGAGAAAAGCTGACTCACTAGAAAAGAGCCTGATGCTGGGAAAGAGTGAGGGCAGGAGCAGAAGGGGACGACAGAGGATATGATGGTTGGATGGCATCACCAACTATGAGTTTGAGCAAGCTCTGGGATTTGGTGAAGGACAGGGAAGCCTGTCGTGTTGCAGTCCATGGGGTTGCAAGTAATTGGACACAACTGAACTGAACCACACTCACAACTTTCTTTTCAAATATTATCTTATTATTAGCTCCATTTATTTAACTTCATTTATGTGACTTCTGCTGTTCAAACCATCTTCTCTCTAGTAATAATCCAACCACTCTCAGCACAGAGAATCTAGACTTTACATTAGGCACCACTGTATTCACATGCTCAGTCACTCAGTAATGTCTGACTCTTTGTGACGTCATGGACTGTAACCTGTCCATGGAATTCTCCAGGTAACTCTTCTGTCCATGGGATTTTCCAGGCATTAGTACTGGAGTAGGTTGCCATTTCCTTCTCCAAAGGAATCTTCCTGACCCTGGGATTGAACTTGCATCTCTTGGGACTCCTGCATTAGCAGGTGAATTCTTTACCAATTATTCACTTTCATGCATTGGAGAAGGAAATGGCAACCCACTCCAGTGTTCTTGCTTGGAGAATCCCAGGGACAGAGGAGCCTAGTAGGTTGCTCTATAGGGTCTATAGGGTCTGCGTCTATAGGGTCACACAGAGTCGGACACGACTAATGTGATTTAGCAGCAGCAGCAGTGGCCACCTGGGAAGCCCATAAGGCAACATTGCACCTTAGAGAAATGTTCTATAAAGCGAAGATTTCTTCTTCCTTTTTTTTTGGGATATGGGGGACATTCCTTTTAGATTATCCTTTGAATTTTTCTTCTTCAAAATACCTAGGCTATCTCTCATGAAATTTCTTGTTCTCCTTGGGAGAATTTTGGCAAAATTTACCTTCCTTAAAAGTTATCTGATAGGACTTGAGGCATTATATATCCCATGGTGAAAAGAGAAATTATTAGAGGAGATGAGGTAAGATTAGCATGTTGCTTATACGACAGTTCTTCCTTAGCTCATTTTCTGGTAGACCTAGGCCCACTATTGCAATTCTGAGCCTTATGAAGTTTCCTCTAATAAAGTAAATTTTCGGCCCATCCTCAATTTAAAATTATAGGTCCTTGGGAGGGGGGATCGGGATGGGGAATATATGTAACTCCATGGCTGATTCATGTCAATGTATGACAAAACCCACTACAATATTGTAAAGTAATTAGCCTTCAACTAATAAAAATGAATGAAAAAAAAATTATAGGTCCTGTTTGACAGTTATACACAAAGTATCATTAATATTTATTTCAACTGGTGTAAAATTTGATATACTAAAACAAAATGCTATAGAAAACTATTTGCAGTTGGTTTATACTACCATTTCCTTAATTTTTCCTGGGTGTGTACCAATGAAAAACTCATGATCTAAACAAAACTCATTTTTTCTATTTTTTTTTCCTTGTTTCTAGATTTCTGTTGAGTCTTACCAATTAATGCTCAATCTGCGTTAGCCAGCAAAGACAAAGAAGTCAATCTACCATCTTTTGCAATTCACAATTTATCCTAAATATCAGAACTGAACTCTAGGAACAGCAAGGTGTTGAAACATGGATTTTAAATCCAGATTCGAATCTTGACTTTACCACCTACTAGATGTTTGGTATTGGATAACAAGTGACACGGTGGTAAAGAATCCACCTGCCAATGCAGGAGATGTGATTTGATCCCTGGGTTGGGAAGATCCCCTGGAGAAGGAAATGGCAACCCACTCCAGAATTCTTGCCTGGAAAATCCAATGAACACAGGAGCCTGGTAGTCTACAGTCCATGGGGTGGCAAAGAGCCGAACATAACTTAGAGACAAAATAACAGCATCATCTCACAGTTTTGTGTTTTTTTTGTTGTTGTTGTTGTTGTTGTTGTTGTTTTTAGTGAGAACACTTGAAATTTACTCTCTTGGCAGTTTTCAGGTTTACAATACATTATTATCAACCATAGTCTTCATGCTATATATTAGGTCTTTAGAACTTATGCGTTTTATAACTGAACATTTATAAATGTTATAAAATTATAACTGAACAGTTTCTCCAGCCTCCAGCCCACAGTCTGCCCATTTCCTCCAGCCCACAGCCCCTGGAACCGCCATTCTAGTCTCTGTTACTAAGAATCTGACTTTTTTTAGATTCCACATATAAGTGCTATCACACAGTATTTGTCTTTCTGTGTCTGGCTTATTTCACTTAGCCAAATGTTCTCCAGGTCCATCCATGTTGCTGTAAGTTATTAATCTCTTAATGGTGGATTTTTTTTATTAAATTCAAGTTAATTGATCCCAGGTGATTAAATCTGAGGCCAGCTAGAGTGACTAATCGCCATGCACTATAACTCAAACTCATCAAAAAGCACATGTTCACTTGTTTTATTTTTAGCAATAAAAATCAATTCATAAAGAGTAAGGAAATGTCTTGAAAATAAAAATCAGTTAACCCAAGTTATTTCAAGTCATAAATTTAAATATTCATTAGATTCTTCAGTAAACATTAAAGAGCAATTATCTTTTATGACTTTTACTTTAGGTAAAGCTGAAAACATATATTTGGCTTGAAAGTTGTAGCACTTTCCTCACAGATTTTATAGGCTACTTATTAGATAATCAGGCAACTAACAGAGACAATGAATCGACATTCCATGAAATTCTGTTAAGATAAAATAAAAAACATATAAAAGCACATATATCTGTAATAATTTTTAGTTGTGATAAGAATTCTTAGCCATCTGTCTTAAATCAAAAGACAGTATATAGATATACATATATATTAAGGGTATTTGGTTTTATTTTCAAAATAAAAATTTAGCATGCAAAAAGAACACTTAGTAACTAGTAATGGTGAAAACAGGATCATAGAACATTAAAAAATATCTTGCTTATACGATGAGTACAACATTCTTATTTTACAGATGTTGAAAGTGGGGTCAGTGAATTACAAAAGGAATATAAAACATGTGAGCATGACATATGATGCTTAAACTATGCTATTCTGGATTAAAGGTGAAAAATATGAACTCTGCAGATATAATCACAATGGTTTCCCTGGTGGCACAGATGGTAAAGAATCTGCCTGCAATGCAGGAACCCAGATTCAATCCCTGCATGGGGAAGATCCCCTGCAGAAGAGAACGACTTCTCAGTAAGTATTCTTGCCTGGAGAATTCCATGGACAGAGGAACCTAGCGGGTTACCGTCTATGGGGTTGCAATGAGTTAGACACAACTGAGTGACTAACATACCCAAAGTCACTATAGACTATTTATTGGTGTCTCTAAAAGTAAATAAAATATATAATTCTGTTAAGAGTTAAACAAAGCAAAACAAACAAACAAAAAAACCCCACAACAGCTACATCACTTAAATTGGTTTTGAAAAACCCTTGTGTCTACCTAGTCATCATAATAAGGTGTCTATAAGAACAACGTAGATTATTACTAAAAATAAGATATCATCGCTCATTTAGAAGGCCCAGTCAACACCAAAGAAGAAGGATATTCAGGAATCATTACTTTTTTTTAAGGTAATAACAACTCTATACAAACTGAAAATACAAACAGATAAAGTATGACTGACAGAGTCACTGTGAAAGATATAAATTGAAAATTGGGATCAATGTCAAGCAAATGTTAAAAGGTTACTGCACAAACACAACCCTGAGGTTAAACGAGCTGTCAGTAAAACTGAGTTTCTCAGCTGAAGGATTAATGCAATCAGTGGGTGAAATAGATTGTATAGGATGCCATAATCCTGATGTTCTTTGCTATTAAATCTTTATTGTGATTAGGTGGCCATTTATTCTTATGTCTTCTGTTATGTATATAGATTTTATTTTTACTCAGAGCCTGAATTGCAGAGTCAGACATGACTGGGTAACTGAACAACAACAACAGCAGAGCCTGAATATTTAATGCATCAAAATGTTAGGTAGTTAGAATAGGGAAAAGGAGTCCGAAATAGCGGTGGCTAAAAGACAAGGAAGGGAAAAGCCTGCAAAAATAGAACAGAGGAAGGTCAAAGGAAGGTCTGAGGACCGGAGTGAGGACTTCGCACTCCTGGCCAAGCCCAGTTTGCATAGGGCAGGCCCAGGGGGAGGGAAAAACATACAAAAAGAGGAGTCAAAGGGTTCTGGCCCTCTCGCTGTCTTCTCTTTCTCTCTCTCTCCAGCGTGTGTGCACTCTTTCTCTCTCTCCAGCGCACTGGGGAGCTCTTCTCTTCGCGTCTTTGGGTCGACATGCCCTCATGCCTCGAAGATGGATTTTCCTGCTATTATCTAAATAAAATAGAGCTGTAACATGGAGTTGCAATACTGATTTGTCTAAGAGCTATAACATGGTCCATTCGAGACCTGAGATCTATAACACGGTCTGTCCAAGACCCAAGAGCTATGACACGCTGAGGGCTTTAATATCTGTCACTCCATCTTTGAAAATCTTTGAAAATAAAAATAAAAATAAATGACTGAATATTACTC
The DNA here is from genome assembly GCF_019320065.1 of Cervus canadensis. Taxonomy (NCBI): domain Eukaryota; kingdom Metazoa; phylum Chordata; class Mammalia; order Artiodactyla; family Cervidae; genus Cervus; species Cervus canadensis. The sequence goes on along the minus strand of NC_057412.1, from coordinate 4,528,685 downwards.
TACATGTTGCAAAATTGACTTGTGATGGTTTGCTTGATTTGACTGATTTTAATTGCTATTGATTTTGTTTTTCACCAGCATCCCATGCTGCTCCTGATACTAACTATATATTTGCTATTTTTTTTTTTGGTTTTGAATGTTATGTGCTTCTATGCTTCCTACCACTCAGAATAAAAACTGAATAAATAAAAGATTGCTCATAGCAACAAAAAGCCCTCATTAGAAGGAACATAACTGAAAATAATCCTCTCGAGACATAATTTACCAGAATAATGTCCTTTGCATACCATCACCACACTTCTTCTTAGTAGTGAGTACCTTATGAGTTAATTTCTTTAATCCTATAGAAACTTGATATATCTGAGGTAGAAATTAAGCAGCTCAAAAGATTGCAATGTGATTTGCAAGGTATTAAAGTTGAAGTTTAGTCTACAGCAGTTAAATACTCATTACTTGCTGAAATTGTTTGAGGGAAAAAGTCATACTTTAAATAAAAATTCTGATCTACAAATGTGATAGCCCAAAGATAATCTTACATCAATAAATCCAAAATGTTAGCATCTTGTTAATGTGTGTTGAATTGATTACTGGGAACCTGAACTTTCCATGACCTGACAGAGGCCAGAATAATTTGTCTTCCAAAGTTCTCATCTCCACAGTCAAAATGAGAGTGGAGACTGAAACCACCAAGGTCACAATACCCATTGCAAAGCTTCTGGGGAGGCCTGGATTTTGCCAATCACTACAGCTCACTCTATAACAGGGATGGATCCAGATAAAGAGTAAAAGCCCAATTACTTGAGCTTCAATTTTCCTCTCAGCACAGGGACTGCAAATCCTCAGAAGTGGGACTGGTAAAGCCTGCAGTCTTTACATCTCAAATGGCATCTGAGCCTCCCAGTCCCTTTAATATTCCCTGGATTCCTGCAAGGGAGGGACTTCCCTGAGGCAGGAGATAGATGGGCTTCAGTCCCACACTTACTCTCCTCCTGTTTGCATTTTCTGAGACAGGAGATAGGTGGGCTGCAAGTGAGGCATTTGCAATCAGCTTCCTGTTTACACTTTGAAATGGTAACAGAATCAGGGTAAATTAACCAGATAAACAGCCAGGCTTTTCCTGTTTCTTGGTTTCCTATGGACACTTTGAGATGCTTCCCTGGTGGCTGGGATGGTAAAGAATCTGCCTGCGATGCAGGAGACCCAGGTTTAACCCCTGAGATGGGAGGATCCCCTGGAGAAAAGAATGGTAACTCACTCCAATATTCTTGCCTGGAGAATTCCATGGACAGAGGAGCCTGAGCTACAGTTCGTGAGGTTGCACCGGACCGGGCAACTAACACACACACACACACACACACACACACACACACACACGGCGCATGACAGAGAAAAAGAGGACTGAACCCTGTTTTAACACTTCCTCCAAGTGCAGGAAGGCTCCTCGGGAGGCAGAAAGGAGGGGCGCCACTCCGTAGTTGATGATGACAAGGCCCTCCCATGGGCCTCTGGGCTGGAATCCAGTTTGGGAAAAAACTGCACCTGCATGTTGGTGAGTATCCTAGGGCAGGTCAAGCATGGGAAAGAAAACATATATTTGGCCAAAAGCAAATAAACGCCCAGAAGAACTGTCCTATATAAATGATTTAACTGCTTCTTTACTGAGTTGCTCCTCCTTAAGGGGAACACCCACACCCTTTCTCTCCACATGGGTGTCTCTGCCTTGCCTCTGTCTTAAACAAGCAAATTGCTTCTCTGTGTGATCTCCCATTTGTGCTGTGTCTCTAATAATAAACTTTGTACCTGACTTGACAGTTTTGCCTCCTTGAGAAATGCATTGGTCAATAGTGGCAAAGGTCAGGGGAATTTTGTTTCTAGCCCCTAGCCCCTGATGGCTAGGAGTCCTAGTTTTTATCCAGGCTACCCAGGTCCAGTTCCTTTGCAGGGAACTAAGATCTCACTTCAAGGCCCGGCTCACTGCTGCCTCTCCGAGATCACTACATGTTAACATGCTTTAAGTTAGTATCCCTTTAATCAACGTTGGGCCCATTAGAGGTAATTTTTCCATTCTCAAAGCTTTGGCTTTTATGTGACCCTGGTTAGATTCCCATAAACTGACTCTATGACATGAGGTAATACCCCGACTGTATTTCGAAAGATTGTTTTGGTTCACTAATTAGATATGACTGCTTCTGACATCCTCTGTAAGAAGATATTTTATGTAAATGTCACGTCCACCATTATTCAAAACCAGGCTCTATTAAAGTGTTAAAACCACTTCAACTGAGTCCCTGGAACAGACATATCTCACAGTTCGGTAATAATAATAGTAAAAACAGTGTCTCTTCATATTATCATGTTCATAAACTTTACATGTATCCATTCATTTCATAGAATCACCCTTTGAGGTGGATACTGCTTTTACTCCCATTGCACTGAGGGCTCAGAGCACTTAAGGGGTAACATGCCCAAAGGCTCCATAACTACTAACTGCACAGGTTGGATTTGAACTTAGCTAAGAGACTCAAGAGCCTATTTGTTTTTCACTTGCCCAAACTGCTGATTAAGAGAACCATCCAGAAAGGGCAGAAGATAGACACTCCCGGGATGGTGTTTCTCCAACACACTTAGAACAAGGGAGAACTTAGGGCATAATTTTTGTAGAGGTGATTGATCTTGGTGACTTCTCTTCCATTTCCTTTTGGTCACTGTCTCTCATCCCTGTCACATCTGTTCTTAGAATCTCCCTCACTATGTTCTGTCTCCTGGGTTTGAAAACTAAAAAAAAAAAAAAAAAAAAGCACAATCTAAAAGTTGAGAACTATGTTTTATTTGGAGGACATTCTGAAGGCTTCAATCCAGGGAGGCAACCTCTCAGATGGCCCTGAGGGATTGCTCCGAAGCAGTAAGGGAGTGAGGATATACAGGAGGTTTTGCAACAAAGACCAGGCAGTCAGAACATCAAAAGATTACTGCTAGTTAAAGAAAATCTGGACATCTCAAGTTAATAAATTGAGCACTTCTCTATGTAGGGGAAGAGTGCATCTGCTCCTTAGTTATCCAGGGCCAGTTTCCTATTCTTTCCCAGCCCGAGTCCCATCGGGCTGCACCATTGAGAATGGCTACAGCACCCGAGGGCTTGGCAATGGGCAGCCCACTGTCTCCATCCTGAGCTCCCTCTTGGCAGCTGCAACATCCTTTGTTTACTGACATGGCAGGGAATGTTTTCATTCTTAGGTTCCATGGTTTTCGCTGCATCACTTCAAAAGTCTGCTCTCTTGTCACCTTATCTCTTGTTCCAGATTTGTTTTCTTCTTCTCTTCTTTGTTCTCCCAACATTTTTGTGTCTAGTGCTTCAGGGACAGCTGGCGAATAATGTACAGTCTGCCCTCCTCTCAAGACCTGGGAAGTAAACGAACAGTTCTAACCATTGATCTCATGCCATAACCCCAAGGGCTAAGTGGTGATTTGACTTGGTTTAGGGAAATTTTCATCACCTATAGAAAACTGGAAGAATTGTTAAGAAAAGCAATAGTATATACCAACTCTTTGCGACCCTATGGACTGCAACCCGCCAAGCTCTTCTGTCCGTGAGATTCTCCAGGCAAGAATACTGGAGTAGGGTTGTAACCAGGAAGGGTTAATTTTGAATTTATTTTGGATCTGCTTCAGTGACTTTAACTCTTATCTTGCCAGTTTGTAGGCATACATAATGGCCTGCCTCGGGGAGTTAACCTGACCTTGCCTCTGTGAAGGACTGTGACATTCTTGAATTCTTTGTATGGCAAATGGCTCGGCACCTGGGGCCTCCTCATTTGGGGAGGCCGGAATCAAAGATAAATGTGACATCTTTGTTTGTTGATACGACAGGAGATGTTGCATTTAACACCACCCATGAAATGACTGTAAGAAGTGAGACTAACACATCCCCTATCTGAGGCTTGCCATTCTAGGAGATATTTGCAGGAATTAAATAGTCTTTTTTCTTTGTTACCTCACCTCCCCCCATCTCTGATCCATAAAAGATCTAACATCCAGGTCCCTAAAAGATGATTATTTTGAGGTGCTAGCCTGCCATCTTCTCAGTCAGCCAGCTCCTGGATAAAGTCCCTTCCTAGTCCCAACACTTCACCTCAGGTTCACTGGCTTTTCTTGCAGTGAACAGAACAAGCTTGGACTCCGTAATAAGTTGCCCTGCCCTCCGCCCAGAGTATGAACCCACATCTCTTATGTCTCCTGCATTGGCAGGCAGGTTCTTTACCACTAGCACCACCTGGGAAACCTTCATAGAAAACTGGAAGAATTATTAAGAGAAGCAATAGTATACATAGACATAGATGATATAAATACAGTGTGTATATGTGTATGTTTACATGTGTTTATTTTAAGGAATTGATTCACATGACTATGGGGGCTGGTAAATCCAAAGTGGAAGTAAAGGTTGGCAGGCTGTAAATTCAGGCAAGGTTTGGTGCTACAGTCTTAATGGATTCTTCCTTTGGGAAATCTTAAATTTTGCATTTAAGGCTTCCAATTGATTGGCTTAATTCCACCCATATTATGCAGGTAATCTCTTTTATTTAAAGTGGACTAATTGTGAATGTTAACTATGTCTTCAAAATACTCTCACAGCATAGTGTAAACCCTTGACAGTTGTTTTGTTTTGCTTTTTTCTCTTTGTAAACCAATGGCCTGACTTAAGCTTTGATCACCCAGGCAGCCACTTCAAAGAGACATCCACTTCAAAGAAGCTATCTGGAACAAACACAGTGCCAGCCACATGATTAGATAAAGAATCAAGGCAATTTTGTTTTGGTGCTCTTGGTTGATTTCAGTGACTGGCCATTGGAGCCACTTGTTTTTTCTCTTCTTGCACTTGAATCTACACTCTTACATACTAACTTCTCCAAAAAAGGCTAAAACCAAGTAACTCTTACCCTCAGTCCCACTAAAAGCAGAACCCCAGATATATGCACTCCCTTTCCCTTGACCTTGCTTTATGACACCAGGTATGTTGTATAATTTCCAGATCCTGTAAGTAATAAAGCTTTTGTTTTGTTTTCCCCCTAAATTTCCTGGCAGTTCTTGCTGACAGTGTCTCACAATTATAAGTACCGCAGGGTTGGCCCAACCATGTCAGCCCAACAGTAATGGATAAGGCGGTATTGTAATACTATTGCTTCAGCATTGCTGCTGCTGCTGCTAAGTCACTCCAGTCATGTCCGACTCTGTGCGACCCTTAGACAGCAGCCAACCAGGCTCCCCCGTCCCTGGGATTCTCCAGGCAAGAACACTGGAGTGGGTTGCCATTTCCTTCTTCAATGCATGAAAGTGAAAAGTGAAAGTGAAGTCACTCAGTCGTGTCCAACTCCCAGCGACCCCATGGACTGCAGCCTACCAGGCTCCTCCGTCCATGGGATTTTCTAGACAAGAGTAACGGAGTGGGCTGCCATTGCCTTTTCCAGTGCTGCAGCATTGACATGGTTGTTATTCCAACCATGTCTACATCCCTGGATCCTGGACAAGTTGTTAAACTAATCTCCCAGCTTACAAACTTTTTCTTTGAGTATCCCATATTCTCAGTAAATGCATTTGTTTTCAAATGATTTCCATCTCTTTTGATCAAGAACTATGTCAGATATATCCTATTTCTTCTTACATCTTTACTTCTGAAAGAAAAGTACATGATGAAGACAGTGACAACTTGAAGTTATGTGAAGACTTGACAATCTTTCTTTGAACCTCTTCCTTGCCTAGTAAACAATGCTGTCCTAAGATCTCTGAACAGATCCTTAGAGTAGTCTGGTGGACAGAAGGAGTAACTGGTGGCGAGAAAATGAGTTTGTGCCTCTTCATAGTACAAATGACTGCTGGAATGGAAGTTCTAATAAATTATTGTACTCACATTGTGCATGCACTGTCTACCTAGGAAGCAATGCATTGTTTAAAAGGGCTGTTTAAACCTTTTTAGCAAATTATTTCAGTTATCATTTTAGCATAAAAATATAGCGTAAAGGAAACTCAACTTATAATAAGACCATATCAAGTTTAAGAATCATCTTGTATTACTGCATTAATAAGCATCTAGTAGTATAGCAACAAATGAAAAAGAAAGTAAAATATTTCTCTAATGAGTCTGTATGAATTTCAATGTAGCTGTATTGAAGGTGAGTAAATACAGACTTCAATGAAGGAGTTCAATGAAGGAGCAGCAGAAAAAGATAAGCAAACATCACCTTATAAAATAATGGCTATTATGAGAAAAATAAAGCATGTGAAAAGAATATAGTTGAGCACAGATTTTAGTTTTTATATGCTAGGCATTAGAGGGTGAGGGTACTTTATTGAACTAAATAGAGGAAAAAGATATGCACTAATAAAATTATTAAAGTAATAGTTATAGTTAACAAATATTGTTTACTCTGTCTGGCCATTCTTTGTACTTTACAAACATTAGCTCATTTAATACTCACAATATTACAAAGGAAACAATGAAATAATCTTTAATTTTCAGATAACAAAAATGAGACTCAAAGTAAAATATATTCTCAAGGTCATAGAGTTAATCAACATTGACATTATAACCCAAGCAGTGATGTCAAACTTTGGGTTTCTAACCAATAAGAGGAATGTAGGAGAATGGCATCTTAAGATGGGAATGGAGTAAAAGTTGATTTGAGAAGACTCTTAATAGAGAATATTGTGATGAATTGATGAAAACATGCCGAATAAAGAAGAAATTAGTGATGAAGAAGATGAAATCTCTCAGGAAGATTTAGATGACAGAATTAAAGATAAATCAATGGATGAGGAAAGGAGACAAACTGAAAATTGTTTTCATGACTGGCTCAGTCTTGGAATGTTACGTAGATGGAAATACCAGAACAAAGGGTCTGGTTCCTCTCAGTTGGAGACCAGCAATTATATTTGTTAAATATATTAAAAAAATTATTCAGACTTGGAAAATTGACCAGGTATAATGAATTTTTATTCTATACACACAAAAGATAAAATATTTACTAAAAAGCCCTTTCATATTAATGGAGACTTTTTAATTGATTAAAGAGTTTTTGTATTGACTTTAATCAATAGATTCCCTGTGACCAAATTGAGTTGTTAAGAGATGTGATTATGATTTTATGTTTCTAAAACCCTTTTCAGTGGAGATAAGAAATTTTACACTTTGGTAACCATGTTTCAAGAAATTATTCTCCTTAACAATTATCCTGGATCCTAAATTATTCAATCTTTATTTACTAGCATACCAGGGATAAAACTAACAGTATCATACTTTCTTCAAAATTAAGACCTTATATTTAATCAAGAGATTTCTTCTCTACTTACATTCTGGAAAGTTCTATGGACAGAGGATTCTGGCAGACTACAGTCCATGGGGTCACAAAGAGTCGGCCATGACTGAGCAAACACACATACATGCCAACTTTTTGTTTTCAGGAAATTTCTAACTAGACTTTCCTAAGGCCTTTCAAAGATGTTGATAATGTTGCTTGTTCAAAATATTTTTCAACTTGCAAAATACTCTGAAATTTTATAAGGACTTGTATAACCCGGGAATACTTAAATTATCTAAATACATGGCACAGTTGGAAAAATGGACAAAGAATAAGGATATACTTCTTGGAAACTTTTTACCAGGTATTCACAGAGTTCCTCAGGTTAGCCCAGTGAGGTTGTTACTAATACCCAAAGCTGGTCCCATACCTGAAAAAGCCCTAAGTAAATGTTCCCATACCTTGAAACTTGAGAAAGTTTCTTGAAGCTCAAGAAACATGTTTTACGGGACTATAACCGTATTGCTAAGCTTTTGCTGAGATTTATAAGCAACATTTGGATAATGTATTTTTGTCAGGTTTGTTCTCTGACATTATCCTACTATCTAAATAAAACATAGCAATGGTATTGTCTAAAGAATTTATATGACTGTAATGTTAAATTGAGGAACATGTATATCATAGCCTGAATAATTTCGTGGCTATCTTAGGAAATATTTGAAGGTTGATGTGAGTTCCAACATGCTTTCTGGCTACAAAATGGCATTACTCCAATGTCAGACTTTAATCTCTTACTTAATCTTTACTTAATATTTAATCTGCTACTCTAACCTAACTTAATCCCATTTTTATTCTGTATTCAGATAATCAGATTGAAAATTGATTGAATTATTAATTGATTGAAAAATATTAAATTTTTTATTTTTAATGAATCATTTAGAAATATGAATAAATTACATAACATTAAAGATTTCACACTCTTCTTTTGTGATTTAGTCAGAGCATATGACCAGGATTAAGAGTTTTTGTTTTTTTTAAGTGTTAGGCTGTCTCTACTTTATACATGGAAAAAATATGGGATATAACTAAAATTTTTCAATAACAATAAATGCTAATTGTGTTTTCAAAAAAGAAAACAAATAACAATGGTATGCATATTTTATAAATGCTCATTAGCTGTTTAAAAGAAAAAAAGAAAGCAAAAATAGTTAGAAAATTATGGAACAATATTTTTTCCCCCACAAGCACAAGAAAAAAAGTCATGTTGGAAATTTCTCTGGTGAGTTATTATTTTCCTGTCTAATCAGTCGATCAAAAGCAGATTCAGATTATATTTGTTTTAATTTTTAAATCATGACCTAAGTTTCTATTCATGTTTATGGGTGAAAGAGTGAAAAACGTTCTCACATTTTTCCTAGAAGAAGTCTTTTGTTATAAATTCAAAACGTTTACTTTCATCTCAGAGATAGATCAATGAAATCTTAGCCCAGAATTATGATAATATTGATTACACTAAGAATGTCAGCAATAATAATAATTGTATTGATTACTGCTTGTCATCCTCATGTATACTGTCCCCAGAGATATTATCCAAATGAAAAGGGAATAGAAATTCTTCTCTTCTGCATCAAATTATTAATACATAGTCTTATTCTTCAACAGAGTAACTTGCCTTTATTTCTCCTGCTGAGCCCACTATGGTACTACATACAACCCCTAGATAATGCTGACTGAAAGAAAAGATGGTAAATTTTTGATTTGCTGTGTTTTGGTTTGTTTTTATTTAGACTTGAATTTTAACATTGCTTATTGTTTAGTTACATTCAAAAGCAGATAAACTAAAAATTGCTAAGTGCAATTCTCTGAGAACAGTGCAAATGTTAAAGAAACACAGATATTGATTTATGAGACCAATCCATAAAATGAGTTGTCATAATTCAGCTCTAATAACTATCACCAAAACTTTTTAAATGCTCTATCTTAGAACTTTCAGGGAGAAAATATTTGGAAAGTGAACATTGTATAGTCATCATGGAAATCAGGGCAGCAGAGTTCTGTCCCTAATTTTGTCACTGATTTTGAAGGGAAAATCATTTGTTCCAAGATACCTTGTCTGCAAAATCATGCTGTAAACCCTTAAACATAGGCTTCAACAGTATATGAACCAAAAATTTCTGGATATACAAGCTGGATTTAGGAAAGGCAGAGGAACCAGAGATCAAATTGCCAACATCCTCTGGATCATAGAAAAAGCAAGGAATCCCTGAAAAACATCTGCCTGATTGACTATGCTAAAGCCTTTGACTGTGTGGATCACAACAACCTGTGGAAAATTTTAAAGGAGATGGGAATACCAGACCACCTTACCTGCCTCCTGAGAAACTTGTATGCAGGTCAAGAAACAATAGTTAGAACTGGACCTGGAAAAACAGACTGGTTAAAAACTGGAAACGGAGTACATCAAGCTGTATATTGTCACCCTGCTTATTTAACTTACATGCAGAGTATAAATGCCAGACTGGATGACTCACAAGCTGGAATCAAGATTGCCTAGAGAAATGTCAATAACCAAAAATATGCAGATAATAGCACACAAATGGCAAGTGAAGAGGAACTAAAGAGCCTCTTGATGAGGGTACAAGAAGAGAGTGAAAAAGCTGACTTAAAACTCTATGTTCAAAACACTAAGGTCATGGCATCTAGTCCCATCACTTCACAGGAAACAAATGGGGAAAAAGTGGAAACAATGACAGATTGTATTTTCTTGATCTCTAAAATCACTGTGATGGTGACTGCAACCATGAAATAAAAAGGCGCTTGCTCCTTGGAAGAAAAGCTATGACAAACCTAACTATGAAAAACAGCATATTAAAAAAACAAAGATATCACTTTGCCAACAAAGGTCTGTATAATAAAACCCATGGTTTTTCCAATAGTCATGTACAGATGTGGAAATTGGACTATAAGGAAAGGCTGAGCACAGAGGAATTGATGTTTTTGAACTGTGGTGTTGGAGAAGACTCTTGAGAGTCCCTTGGACTTCAAGGGGATCAAACCATTAATCCTGAAGGAAATCAACCCTGGATATTCATTGGAAGGACTGATGCTGAAGCTGAAGCTCCAGTACTTTGGCCATCTGAAGTGAAGAGCTGACGCACTGGAAAAGATCCTGATAGTGGGAAAGATTGAAGGCAGGAGGAGAACTGTTCAACAAAGGACAAGAGGGTTGAATGGCATCACTGACTCAATGGACATGACTTTGAGCAAGCGCCGGTAAAAGGTGAAGGACAGGGAAGCCTGGTGTGCTGCAGTCCATGGTGTCCCAAAGAGTCGGGCAAGACTTGGCAGCTGAACAAGCATGACAACCTTGCCTACAGGATTATGGGGCAGCATTGTAGAGTTTTAACTTTGTATTCAGGTCTCTATGATTTCACTTTTTGTTGTTTTATAAAATTACTGTTGTTTAATCACTAAGTTCTGTCTGACTCTTGTGACCTCATGGACTGTAATCAGCTAACTCCTCTATCCATGGGATTTCCCAAGTAAGAATACTGGAGTGGGTTGCCATTTCCTTCTTCAGGGGATCTTCCTGTCCCAGGGATTGAACCCGGGTCTCCTGCATTGGCAGATGGTTTCTCTACCACTGAACTATGAAGGAAGCTCTTTTTAAAATTATATTTGCCCAATTTATGCTAAATATTATTTGGTTTATATCATTTTCTGAAGATTTCATGCAGTTTTATGAAAACAGTTTAGAAACTCTAGTATTCTACTTCTGTTCCTCAATTCTTTTATTTAAATAAAATGATTATTTTTGAAGGGAGAATGTTTTACTGAAATTCATCTTTATATAATTTTTAAAAAAATCATTCTTAAAAAAATCATTCAGTGATGATCTTGTTCAGTAGAAGATAAACAATGTTTTGCTCCTTGGTAATATTTCTGTGCATTTATTATTCTTAATGAATTGCAATATTTCAGTGTAGCAATGACTATGCAAATGAAAGACTGTGTTCCCACAGGAAGGTAAGTGAGATGAGTGAGCTGAATGATCAAATTTCACATTTTTATTATACAGATTGTTAAAGACTTTTAGGTCATTTAAGTCAGTGTTATTTTACACGTATAACGAAGTAGATGAAAGCAGAAGATTATGAACAAAAGAAGAATTATAAAATATAATTAAAAGATTCACAGAGAAATAGACTTACTTTCCCTGAAAATTTAGAAATATGGATTTTAAGATTTGTGAAATGCAAGTTTGCTCTGGCTACAGTTTTAATTAAGTATGGATGACTAGCAACTATAAATGGGTACATCTAACATGATTTGTTTTTATAAAAAAATTAAAAGATTTAATCCTTGTGTTTATAACTGTCAAAGAGCAAAATAACATATAGGTATGTACATATAACTGAGTTAAATGAACTGCAAAGAGCCATATTTTTTATTTCCAATTAGAACATTTATTGGTCACCAACATAAATCATCTGATAGTGTCCAAGCAAACAAATGCCAGGAGACATGTGACAGAAAAGCTTATAAATATTAAATTCTCTGAAATTCTTGAGTTTATCATGCTATATAGGGCTAAGGTTATCTTGATTCATCGACTGAATAACGTTATGTCGAATCCACTGATGGTAGCAGATGTTGGGTTACTATAGTCAGAGTTCAGTAGAAGCTGGAGAAACCACATCTTCTAAAGAACAGTGGGCGGTGACAGCAGCCACAGCCAAAGCTTCCGAAACCAGAGCCACACCCGTAGCCTCCAAAGCCAGAGCCGAAGCGCAGCCTGCGGAAGCCGCCGCATCCACAGCCACGGCCGAAGCCCAGGCCGCCGAAGCCTCCGCAGCCGTAGCCCAGGCCTCCGTAGTAGTCGCTGCAATGGCACATGGTGTCAAGGGGGGTCCGGTTTGCTGTTCAAGACCAGGTCCTGAGTGAGGATGTCAGCTCGTGCGGAGGGACGCTTATATACCCTGGACACAACACGTGGTGATACATGAGGCCATTTCTTTGCATCATTCCAAATTATGCATTAACTTCAGGCCAATTGCTAATCTGTTTGCTGACACAAGGAGAGACACACACTCATTAAATTGTTTGAGATTGCATAACTGCCTGGTCAAAATGTTCTTGAACTCATTACATTCTTTTTTAATGAGAGAAGAAAATATCTTCAAAGTCACAAAATAAAAATTCCCTGAATAGAATTCATTACTAAGCATGTTGCATCATTCATATTGGGCAGTATTTTCCTATTGAATATTATCTCATTTCTCATTTTCATAGCATTCTTTGGATTGTTGTGTATTAATTCCACCTAGATTTAGATACATTGATTAAGATTAAATTTTTTTAATCTATAAAATTCTTTAAAGAAATCTCAAATTTATTTCCATTTATACATTGTGTACATAGAGAAATTATATAATATGCATATATATGACATATAGACACACAAAATAATACTACTTGATTTTATGTAACAACTTAAAAAACATTTTTTTTTTTTTTTGTTTATCAACATAATAAAACTTATTTCAGGAACTGACAGACTATGAAAAGGAACGAATTCACTTTCATAATATGTTTGAAAACCATGAAAAAATATTCCTTTTCCGTTGCTGTCCATGTTTCCAAATTGGACAATACCCAGATAGCTTAAAATGCAGGTGATTTTGTCTGCATGCTTTACAGTTATCGTTTTTCTTCTCTTATGTGAACTTCTTCATTATCCATATGTTACTCTCTTATTCAGCCTTTCTTTAAATATCATTCCACAGTCATTCCCAATACATGCTTGCACCACCTCGATTTTTGCTTTTATCTTCTTTCCCAATCACTATTTTATCCCTCTATTCATGTCTCTAGTTTGATCATATTATTTTTGCCTTTAAAATTTCTCTAACAGTTCTGACTGTCTGAGCCCTTTATTTTCTCTCAGGCAATCAGCATTTTTTAATAATAAACTGCTTACTTATTAAGGCTTTAGATATAATAAAAAAGATTTATATGCTTTTAAAAATTATACAACATTTCTAACGGAGCTTCTTAAAATCCTGATGCCTTGAATATTGCCAAAAATGAATGTAGTGATGAAATGACTGAGACAGGAACAGGTATTTGATGCAGTTGGCCAGTCTTCTGCTTTTTCTTGGTTCACTCCGTGAAGATGGTAAATCCAACCTATGTTCAAGTTCCTCTGAATGTGAAAGTATCTTGGACTTGAGTCTCTAACAACATGTCACTTTCCATTACTTAATCATGTTACGGAGTATTTTGTTTTGTTTTGTTACTGGTGCTTTGTTTTGATTTGTCTTGAGGTTTATAAATGACATTTTCATTGAGATATAATTGACAAGTATTGTATTGGTTTCAGGTATACAGTGTAATGATTCAATATTTGTACACATTGCAAATTGATAACCTTCAGTTCAGTTCAGTTGCTCAGTCGTGTCCAACTTTTTGCGACCCCATAAATCGCAGCACGCCAGGCCTCCCTGTCCATCACCAACTCCCAGAGTTTACTCAAACTCATGCCCATCGAATCGGTGATGCCATCCAACCGTCTCATCCTCTGCTGTCCCCTTCTCCTCCTGCCCACAATCCCTCCCAGCATCAGGGTCTTTTCCAATGAGTCAACTCTTCTCATGAGGTGACCAAAGTATTGAAGTTTCAGCCTCAGCATCAGTCCTTCCAGTGAACACCCAGGACTGATCTCCTTTAGGATGGACTGGTTGGATCTCCTTGAAGTCCAAGGGACCCTCAAGAGTCTTCTCCAACACCACAGTTCAAAAGCATCAATTCTTCGGGCTCAGCTTTCTCCACAATCAAACTCTCACATCCATACATGACCACTGGAAAAACCATAGCCTTTACCAGACGGACCTTTGTTGGCAAAGTAATATCTCTCCTTTTTAATATGCATCTAGGTTGGTTATAACTTTCCTTCCAAGGAGTAAGCATCTTTTAATTTCATGGCTGCAGTTACCATCTGCAGTGATTTTGGAGCCCAGAAAAATAAAGTCTGACACTGTTTCCACTGATTTCCCGTCTATTTGCCATGAAGTGATGGGACCAGATGCCATGATCTTAGTTTTCTCAATGTCGAGTTTTAAGACAACTTTTTCACTCTCCTCTTTCAATTTCATCAAGAGGCTTTTTAGTTCCTCTTCACTTTCTGCCAGAAGGGTAATGTCATCTGCATATCTGTGGTTGTTGATATTTCTCCCAGCAATCTTGATTCCAGCTTGTGCTTCTTCCAGCCCAGCATTTCTCATGATGGGCTCTGCATACAAGTTAAATAAGCAGGGTGACAATATACAGCCTTGATGTACTCCTTTTCCTATTTGGAACCAGCCTGTTGTTCCATGTCCAGTTCTAACTGTTGCTTCCTGATCTGCATACAGGTTTCTCAAGAGGCAGGTCAGGTGGTCTGGTATGCCCATCTCTTTCAGAATTTTCCAGTTTATTGTAATCCACACAGTCAAAGGCTTTGGCATAGTCAATAAAGCAGAAATAGATGTTTACTGGAACTCTCTTGCTTTTTTGATGATCCAGCGGATGTTGGCAATTTGATCTCTGGTTCCTCTGCTTTTTCTAAAACCAGCTTGAACATCTGGAAGTTCACGGTTCACATATTGCTAAAGCCTGGCTTGGAGAATTTTGAGCATTACTTTACTAGCGTGTGAGACGAGTACAATTGTGCCGTAGTTTGCACATTCTTTGGCATTGCCTTTCTTTGGGATTGGAATGAAAACTGACCTTTTCCAGTCCTGTGTCCACTGCTGAGTTTTCCAAATTTGCTGGCATATTGAGTACAGCACTTTCACAGCATCATCTCTCAGGATTTGAAATAGCTCAACTGAAATTCCATCACCTCCACTAGCTTTGTTCGTAGTGATGCTTTCTAAGGCCCACTTGACTTCACATTCCAGGATGTCTGGCTCTAGGTGAGTGATCACACCATCATGATTTTCTGGGTCGTGAAGATCTTTTTTGTACAGTTCTTCTGTCTATTCTTTCCCCCTCTTCTTAATATCTTCTGCTTCTGTTAGGTCCCTACCATTTCTGTCCTTTATCGAGCCCATCTTTGCAAGAAATGTTCCCTTGGTATCTCTAATTTTAGGCCGAGAGGAGCTACCCCATGCCCGAGGTCAGGGGCTGCGACAGAGAGAAGCAACCCCACGTCCATGGAGCGGCGGCTGCGCAGGTGCAGAAGGGCCGAGAGGAGGTACTCAACATTCAAGGTCTGGAGGGGCGACCTCGTCCAAGGTATGGAGCGGTGGCTGCGCTTTGCTGGAGCAGCCGTGAAGAGATACCCCACGCCCAAGGTAAGAGAAACCCAAGTAAGACGGTAGGTGTTGGGAGAGGGCATCAGAGGGCAGACACACTGAAACCATAATCTTAGAAAACTAGACAATCTGATCACCTTAGTAAGTCTAATTAAATACACACCACACTGTTGCAATTTTTTCCTGTGATAAAAACTATGAGGTTTACTATGAAGTTTTACTCTCTTAATAATTCCAAAATGTACAATATGGTGTTACTAACCATATCCCCTATGCTGTACCTTAGATGCCCATGATATATATTTTATAACTTGAAGTTTGTAACTTTTGAGCACTTTCACCCATTTTGCCCAAGCCTCTGCACCTGTCTGTGGAAACCACCAATATGTTATATCTGTGAGTTCAAATTTTTGTTTTTTTAATCCTACATAAATGTGAGATCATACAGTATTTGTCTCTTTTTAATTAGCATAATACTTTCAAAGTCCGTCTATGTTGTTGCCAGTAGAAAAATATCTTTCTTTTTATGGCTGAATAATACTTCATTTTAAACATAACACATTTTCCTTGTGGATTTTTCCATCAGCTGTCTCTTAAGTTAATTTCGTACCTGGGATATTCTTAATAATGTACCCATGATCAGTTACTTCAGTCATGTCTGACTGTTTGCAACACTATGGACCATAGCTCACCAGGCTCCTCCGTCCATGGGATTCTCCAGGCAAGAACACTGGGTCAATTGCCATGCCCTCCTCCAGGGAACTTCCCAACCCAGGGACTGAACCTAAGTCTCTTATGCCTCCTGCATTGGCAGGCGGGTTCTTTACCATAGTGCCAGCTGGGAAGCCATAAATAATATATGTGCTGTGCCACACTTAGTCACTCAGTTGTGTCCAAGTCTTTGTGACCCCATGGACTGTAGGACTGCCAGGCTCCTCTGTCCATGGGCATTCTCCAGTAAAGAATACTGGAGTGGGTTGCTGTGCCCTCTTCCAGGGGATCTTCCCAACCCAAGGATCAAATCCACATCTGCAGTCCAGCATTGCAGTCGGATTCTTTACTGTCTGAACCACCGGGGAAGCCCAAGAATACTGGAGTGGGTAGCCTATCCCTTCTCCAGGGGATCTTCCCGGTCAAGGAATTGAACTGGGTTCTCCTGCATTGCAGGAGGACTCTTTACCAGCTAAGCTCCCAGGGGAGCCCCAAATAATGTATATGGGCTTGTAAATACATTTTTTTTTCTTTCTTTCTTTTTTTCTTTGCTTTGCAAGACTACAGGGCTGGTGGGATCTCAGTTCCCTGACAAGGCATTGAGCTTGATACCTGGCAATGAAAGCCCAGAATCTTAACCACTAGGCCACTGGAAAACTCCACTCAAATATCTTTTTCAGTTAGTGTCTTAATGATGTTTTTGATAATACATTTTACCAACAGGATTTATTTACTGTTTTTCCAAACCAAAAACTTGTCAAATTAATAAAATAATAAATTCTGCAGGCCACAACTTGTAATAATTATCTAAGAAGAATTATTAACTCAAATGGCTTTCAGCTTTTATAGGAATATTTAGCTCAAAATATAATCAAGTCTACTGTTAAATCCTCCTTTCTCTTTTAGCAAACTTTATTCCATCTTAATTTTTTATTCTGAAAATGAAAGTAGTTGTCAAAGACTATTTTTTTTTCTCAGTGAGTAATTTTGAAGTCAAATAATGACAAAGAAATCTAAGTTTAAGCATCTCGTAAATTATTAAGCAAATTTGCTAGACTGAGTGTGATAAGGGCTAATTTATGTTCTTATTGCCAATGAAAATAGCTATGTTCATGTGATATAAAAAATAATAAATTTTACAATTTTTTAAAAAGCCAAAAGATGAAATATAGCATGAATTTATTTTGTATTTTCAAAGAAAATAGTAATATGTAAATACATAATGAAGAACAAAAAATGTGACTGAATGCTATGAAATATATGAATCAGGTATTTTTTATATATTTTATTCTGGGTAAAATAACAGAACAATAGTAATGTCCTTTGGATATTAATTATCTTTGAAAACTGAGAAATGTATATTTCTTTTGAGGATCCTTTGCAGAGTGATCTTTGTGATTAATTCAATGGACTCTAAGACTTGGGCAATTCTTTGTTAATCTTTTTAGGAACTGCCTACAAGAAGACAGTGAGTTGACTGTGAAGCTCAGATCCTGTTTTGACACACTAAATGATGAAAATATATTCTTCCACTGGCCAAATTGTAGCTTTTACTTGGAAGCTAAGGGCATTTCTGGTGGCTCAGTGGTAAAGAATCCACCTGACAATGAAGAAGACACAGGTTTGATCCCTGGGTTGGGAAGATCCCCTGATGAAGGAAATGGCAAGTCACTACAGTATTATTGCATGGAAAATCTCATGGACAGTCGAGCTTGGCAGGCTACAGTTCATGGGGTCACTAAGCAGTTGGACACAAATAGGGGAGCCCAAATTAGTGACTAAACAGCAACAACAAAGGGCACTTCTGCCATGAACTCAAAATGTGTTCCTTAGACAAAACTAATTGAATTGTAAAGTAGAATGTAATAAAACATGATAATGTATTTTTTAGAAATGCCATACACAATACTTCTCTATTTAATGACATTGATTACTCTATTTTTAGCCATATAGAGCATG
Source organism: Cervus canadensis (assembly GCF_019320065.1). Taxonomy (NCBI): domain Eukaryota; kingdom Metazoa; phylum Chordata; class Mammalia; order Artiodactyla; family Cervidae; genus Cervus; species Cervus canadensis. The sequence goes on along the minus strand of NC_057412.1, from coordinate 4,510,429 downwards.
TTCCTAAACTTGGAACTATTACCTGATTGCATGCATGCTTGCTCAGTCACTTCACTCCTGTTCAACTCTTTTTTTTTTTTATTGTAGTGGTTTTTACCATACATTGACATGAGTCAGCCATCTGTTCAACTCTTTTGGAACCCATAGACCACAGCCTGACAGGCTCCTCTGTTCATGGGATTTTTCTGGACAGAATACTGGAGTGGGTTGCCAGACCCTCCTCTAGGGGAATTTCTGGACCCAGGAAACATACCTCTGTCTCCTGCATTAGCTGGCAATTCATTACCACTGAGCTAGCTATTCAGGAAGCCCTTTTAAAAATGGTATTTGCCAGTTTGTACCAAATATTACTTGGTTTATATCATTATCTGAAGATATCACTCAGTTTTAGGGAAATAATTGAGAAAATCTGGTATTTTACCTAGTTTATTTCTCATTTCTTATTTTGCAATAAAATGATCATTTTTGAAGTGAAAATATTTTACTGAAATTTCCCTATATATAATTTTTTAAGTATTATCAAATGGTAATTTTGGTCAGTTGAAGATTAACAATGTTTTACTCCTTGATAATTGTTCTGTGCATTTATTGTCCTTCTTGTTGTTCAGTTGCAAAGGTGTGTCCGATCTGTGCAACCCCATGAGCTGCAGCACACCAGGCTTCCTTGTCCTTCACTATCTCCCAGAGTTTGCTCAAACTCTTGTCCTTTGAGTTGGTGATGCCACCCAACCATTTCAACTCTGTTACCCCCTTCTCCTCCTGCCCTCAATCTTTCCCAGCATCAGGGTCTTTTCCAATGAATTCTTACTGGATTATAAATACTTCAGTGTAGTAATGATGATACAGATGAAGGACTGTGTTTCCATAAGAGGGTGAGATGAGTGAGTTGAATGACCAAAGTTCATGCTTTTATTGTGTAGTTAATGACTTTTAGATCATTTAAGTCAGTCTTACATTACATACATAACAAACTAGATGAAAGTAGAAGATTGTGAAGAAAGGAAGATAACATATAATTCAAACAATCACAGGAAAACAGAGCTTACTTTCTCCAAAACTTTAAAAATATGGATTTTAAGTATTGTGAAATGCAAGCATGCTCTGATATAGTTTTAATAATATGGATGACTACCAGTTATAAATAGCTATATCTAAGATGACTTATTTTCATAAAAAATTAATGGAAATAATCCTTATATTTATAATTGACTAACAGCAAAATTTCATATAGGTATGTACACTTAGCTGAGTTAAATGAACCACAAAGAGCCATATTTTTTTATTTCCAATTAGATCATTTATTGGTCATCAACATAAGTCATCTGTTAGTGTCCAAGCTAACAAATGCCAGGAGACATGCTTCTAAATAATACATTTTCTCAAATTCTTAAGTTTTTCATGCTATGTAGGCCCAGGGCAATTTCAATTCATCGACTGAATAACGTTATGTCGAATCCACTCATGGTAGCAGATGTTGGGTTACTATAGTCAGAGTTTAGTAGAAGCTGGAGAAACCACATCTTCTAAAGAACAGTGGGCGGTGACAGCAGGCAGAGCCAAAGCTTCCGAAACCAGAGCCGCATCCGTAGCCTCCAAAGCCAGAGCCGAAGCGCAGCCTGCGGAAGCCGCCGCATCCACAGCCACGGCCGAAGCCCAGGCCGCCGAAGCCTCCGCAGCCGTAGCCCAGGCCTCCGTAGTAGTCGCTGCAATGGCACATGGTGTCAGGGGGGGTCCGGTTTGCTGTTCAAGACCAGGTCCTGAGTGAGGATGTCAGCTCGTGCGGAGGGTGCTTATATACCCTGGTCGGAACACATGCTAAAACACGTGGTCATTCCTTTGTATCATTTCAAGTTATGCATTTACCTAAGGCCAATTGTTAATCTGTTTGCTGACACGAGGAGAGGCCCACACTCATTAAATTGTTTGAAATTGCATAACTGCCTGGCTAAAAGGGCCTTGAGCACATTACATTTTTCTTTAATGAGAGAAAACAATCTGCTTTCAAAGTCAGAAAATAAAAATTCTCTGAATAGAATTCTCCATTACTAAGCACACCGCATCATTCACACTTAACAGTGTTTCCTCATTGAACATTCTTTTCATTTTCATGGCATTCTTTGGATTGTCGTGTATTAATTCCACCTAGATTTACATACCATGATCAAAATTAAATTTTTTAAATCTATAAAATTCTATAAAGAAATATCAAATTCATTTCCCATTTGTATATACATATATGGATTATATATAATATGTACACATGTAATATATATACACACACACAGGAAAACTTTTTGATTTTATTGAACAGCTTGCAAAACATCTTTGGTTTATCAACATAATAAAATTTATTTCAGGAACTGAGGGACTATCTAATGGAACAAGCTCACTTTTTATAATCAGTCTGAAAACTATGAAAAAATATTCTCTTTACATCATTATGCACTTTCCCAAAATAAACAATACCCAAAATATCTAAAAATGTTGATGATTTTTTTGAGAATAAACAATCTTTTTCATAAGTGGTGCTGAAAAAAATTTCATTCTTCCTGAAGAATGAAATAAGTATAATTCTATAGTACAGTATACAAAAAAACAGACACAAAATGGAGCAAAAATCTAAATGTAATACTGGATACTATAAAGCTTTTAGTTTCATTGATCTTTGCTATTGTTTTATTCACCTCTCTTTTATTTATTTCTGCTCTGATTGTTTAGAATTTCTTTCCTTAACATAACTTTGGGGTTTTTTTGTTCTTTCTCTAGTTGCTTAAAGGATAAGTTTAGTTTGTTTATTTGAGATTTTTCCTATTTCCTGAGGTAAGATTTTCTGTCTGAAAAATCTCTGCATTGACAAAAGTAGGGTTTTAAAATCCCACATTATTATTGTCTTACTGACTGGATTTCTTTTTATGGCTATTAGCATTTGCCATATATACTGAGGTGTTCCTATGTTGAGTGCCTATAAATTTACAATTGCAATATCTTCTTGGATTGATCCAGTCATTGTTACACAGTGACCTTCTTTGTCTCTTGTGACAGTTTGTATTTTAACGTCTGACATGAGTACTGCTACTCCAGCATTCTTTTGATATCCATTTGCATGAAATATCTTTTGCCAGCCTTTCACTTCCAATTTGTATGTGTTCCTAGATCTGAAATGGCTCTCTTGTCAACAGCATATATGGGAATTTGTTTTCGTATCCATTCAGCCAGTCTATGTTTTTTGCTTGGAGCATTTAAGTCATTTACATTTAAGGTAATTATCAATTTGTATGTTATTATTGCCATTTGGTTAATTACTTTGGATTTACTTTTGTAAGGGCAGGATATATTTTCTATGAAGAGTCAGCTCTCTACTAAATTGTGCAATATCCTGGGTAACATTAACCTCTGCATCTTGTGCTACACTCTCCTTTGTTACAAACAGTGCTTCCTATTTTAGAATAACATTAGCATTTAGTATGTACATATAAAAAGAAGCTGGCTTAAAACTCAACATTCAAAGAACTAAGATCATGGCATCAGGTCCCATCACTTCAAGGCAAATAGATGGGGAAACAACATAAACAGTGATATATTTTATTTTCTTGGGCCTCAAAATCACTGAGGACGGTGATTGCAGCCACAAAATTAAAAGACGCTTGTTCCGTGGAAGGAAAGCTATGACAATCCTAGACAGCATATTAAAAAGCAGAGAAATCACTTTGCCTACTATGGTCTGTCTAGTCAATGCTATGGTTTTTCCAGTAGTCATGTATGGATGTGAGAGTTGGACCATAAAGAAGGCTGAGCACTGAAGAACTGATGCTTTTGAATTGTGATGCTGAGGAAGACTCTTGAGAACCCCTTGGTCAGCAAGAAGATCAAACCAGTCAATCCTAAAGGAAACTAACCCTGAATATTCACTGGAAGGATTGATGTTGAAGCTGAAGCTCCAATATTTTTGGCGATGCAAAGAACTGACTCATAAAAAGACCCAGATCCTGGGAGAGATTGAAGGCAGGAGGAGATTGCTGAATGGCATCACTGACTCAATGGACGTGAGTTTGAACCACTCCAGGAAGATAGTGAAGAACAGAGAAGCCTGGCATGTCACAGTCCATAGGGCCGCAAAGAGTCGGAGATGACTAAGTGACTGAACAACATCAATGGCGCACATCATGCACCATCCTCACTTTTCACCCTGTGTCACATGTGGAAATAATGCAACTGACAGCAACTTTAAGATATTAACAGCAAACAAAGTGTTATCCTTCTTTGTCAACCCAGGCATACTATTCACCGTAAGATAGATATTGAAAATTTTACAGGCCACACTTATCCACTACTTGGGAAAGATCGACCCACCACCAGTCACTGTGATTCTGTGTTAGAATCAGCAATACCTAGAGCATCAAAATCCACTGACAGATAACCTTGATCACAAATAGTGAAAACTGCAAGTCCTAACAAGTGGGCAGTGAGAGACAGCTCCTGACCCATCTTTTAAGACCCATTCTTTAAAGCCTAACATTTAAGGTCTAAGACATTTAAGACCTAACATTTAAGACTGAACATTCCTAGTTTCACAATTTGGAAGCAAATTGAGAATGTGGCCATGAAATCCAAGTGTTCACCATCTGTCAGTGCAATTACACTGTCAGAGTCCCTCTTCCTGAGGAACTAGCAGGGTGCTGAGGAGAACCAATGGAGCCCCACTGAACTGGGCACAGACATGAGAAATTAAGGCAGGAAAACAGACTTCACAAGAGAATCTCTGAGAAGAACTGATCATCAGTCTCAACCCAGCAGGTGCAATAGCTCTGCAGAAGTGGCAGAAGGCTAAGACCAGGCAAAGAACTGAAACCTTCAGGGACAGAAATACACCAGAGTTCAGAGGATTTCCTTCTGAGTGTCTGATTGGTTGCCAAGACTCTGGCGAATAAGTCTGTGGTCTGTGAAAATCTGAAAAATTTTAGTACCTTGTAGCCTTGTGACAGTGGACGTGCAAAGAAGAGAAAGGGACTATTTGTAATTCTGATGAACACATTGGGTCTGGTGATCCAGTGGTTGAGACTCTGCCTTGCAACACAAGGAACACCAGTTAGATCCCTGGTGTGGGAAGATTCCACATGCCACAGAGCAACCAAGCCCTGTGAGGAGCAACTAGTGAGTCCAATCACTGCAATTACCGAAGCATGTGGTGCCTAGAGCCTGGGAACTGCAGCAGGAGAATCCCCTGCAATGAGAAGCCTGTGCACTGCGATGAAGAGTAGACCCTGCTGGCAGCAACTAGAAAAAGCCACAGCGAAGACCCACTGCAACCAAAAAAATTAAGCAAATAAATACATGAATAGATAAACATTTAAAAAAAATACTGGACCTGGAGAAAACCCTTGGAATGAGTTTATTGAGTGAATGACTGAAAAGAAAATTAGGGATCTTATAGGTTCTGGTGATGTGTGGACACAGCAGTTTTGCATTCCGGTGGAGTCAGCGAAAGTAATAAATAATAATAGGACTACTACCAGGCAGAAGGATATGGCAGTGCTGCAGGAGCCTTGGGTGGCCTCAGATAACCAATTCCCCACCGTCCCTGCTGTCTGGCGTCTGTGGCGTGGCCCGGCCCTTCTTGAGTGGAGACTAGGACCTGGGGTGGAAAGCCCTTCATCCTGAGAAACAAGCACAGTGGAAAAGTGGCCTCGCCCCCGCCCATCATGCACCAGCGGGTGCTAAACCATTTGTGGATGACCTCCTTCTGGGTTGGGGTTTCTGACTTAGCAGAGCAGCTCCCTCACTGTTGTGCTTGTTGTTTAGTCTCCCAGTTGTGTCCTAACTCTTTGCGACCCCAGGAACAGCAGCACACCAGACTTCCCTGTCCTTCGCCTTCTCCCAGAGTTTGCTCAAACTCATGTCCATGGAGTCGATGATGCTTTCCAACCATCTCATCCACTGCCGTCCCCTTCTCCTCTTGCCTTCAATCTTTCCCAACATCAGTGTCTTTTCCAGTGAGTAGGCTCTGGGCATGAGGTAGCCAAAGTATTGGAGCTTGAGCTTCAGCATCAGTCCTTCCAGTGAATATTCAGGATCGATTTCCTTTACAATTGACTGGTTTGATCTTCTCTGTGTCTCTGGTGGCCCAGATGGTAAAGTATCTGCCTGCATTGCAAGAGACCCTGATTCGATCCATGGGTCAGGATGATCCTCTGGAGAAGGGCATGGAAATCCATTCCAGTATTCTTGCCTAGAGAATTCCATGGACAGAGGAGCCTGGCGGGCTACAGTCCATGGGGTCACAAAGAGTTGGACAGGACTAAGCAACTAACACTTCCCTCACTGGCATCTATTGAATGTCAGCCCTGGACCCAAGGGTTTGGGGGAAAAAAAAGTAATAATAATCCTTACATAAGAAGGAGCCTTTAGACTGATTGATGGGTTGGGATTGAGGTCTCTGAGGGCAGACACTAGTTTCAATTTTAGTTTGCTTTTGTTTTGTTTTGTTTGTTTGTTTTCAACTGTCAATTCTGACAGAAGCTGTGAGAGAAGTGGAATCCATCTTTCAGTTGAGACAGTTGGAATGCCAGAAGCTGTAGATGTATGAGCCAAAGAAACCAACTGGGACATGGTGCAGGGGAGCATGGAGACCCTGAGTGAGAAGGGGTCCGTGCTGGACGTCACTGGAGCAAATAGAAATGAAGGAGGTAAGGTCTTTATGAACAGCAAAGCGCCAGCTGAGAATTATACTTGACTCACAGTCCAATAGGGTTAAATCTCAGACCCTAAGAGGGAAGAACAAAATGCAGATAATCTTCATTCTATACTTTACGGTTACCATTTTTCTTCTCTTCTCTAATCTTCTTCATAATCCATATATTGCTCTTTTTCAACCTCTCTTTAAATCTCATTCTGCAGTCATTCTCACTACATGCTTTGACAATCTAAACTGTTTGTTCTTATCTTTTTTTCCAATTAATATTTTATCCCTCTATTTGGGTCTCTAGTTCTAGCATAATACTTATGCTTTTAAGTTATCTTTATTCTGGGTGTCCCAGCCCCTGGCAGGTAATTAGCAAATATTTTTTCATAATATATTGCTTATTCAAAAAAAAGATTTGTATGTTTTAAAAATTATGAAGAAACCAATACACTGTATTTTTTAATTAAATAAAAAATAGAAAAAATTATATAATATTTTTAACAGAGCTTTTTAAAATCCCAATGCCTTGAATATTTCCAGAACTGAATATGCAGTGATGAAATTACTGAGACAAGAATAGATATATGAAGTATGGTTAGTCATCTGCTCTTTCTTGGTTCACTCCATGAAGATGGTAAGTTCAGTTCAGTCGCTCAGTCATGTCTGACTCTTTGCAACCCCATGAACTGGTGCATGCCAGGCCTCCCTGTCCATCACCAACTCCCGGAGTTTACCCAAACTCATGTCCATTGAGTCGATGGTGCCATCCAACCATCTCATCCTCTGTTGTCCCCTTCTCCTCCTGCCCTCTATCTTTCCCAACATCAGGGTCTTTTCAGATGAGTCACTATTCCTATCAGGTGACCAAAGTATTGGAGTTTCAGCTTCAACATCAGTCCTTCCAGTGAACACCCAGGACTGATTTCCTTCAGGATGGACTGGTTGGATGTCCTTGCAGTCCAAGGGACTCTCAAGAGTCTTTTCTAACACCAGAGTTCAAAAGCACCAATTCTTTGGCGCTCAGCTTTCTTTATAGTCCAACTCTCACATCCATACATGACTACTGGAAAAACCATAGCCTTGACTAGATGGACCTTTGTTGACAAAGTAATGTCTCTGCTTTTTAATATACTGTCTAGGTTGGTCAAAACTTTTCTTCCAAGGAGTAAGCATCTTTTAATTTCATGGCTGCAGTCACCATCTGCAGTGATTTTGGAGCCCAAAAAAATAAAGTCAGCCATGAAGATGGTAAACCCAGCCCGCATTCAAGTTCCTCAGAACATGAGCATATCTTGGACTCACATCTTTAAGAACATGTTCACTTTCCATGGCTTAAACATGTTACTGAGGGTTTTTTTTGTCTTGTTTTGCTACTGTTGCTTTGTTTTGATTTGTCTTGAGGTTTATGAATAACATCTCTATTGAGATATAATTGACATATATTATTATATTAGTTTCATGTATAAAACATAGTGATTCAGTATTTGTATACATTGAAAAATGAGCATAATAATAAGTCTAGTTAAATTTATCACCGCACAGTTATAATTTTTTCCTGTGATAAAACTACTAACATTACTCTCTTAATAACTTTCAAATGTACAGTATGGTGTTTTTAACCATATTCCCTGTGTTGTACATTATATCCCTATGATATTTATTTTATAACTTAAAAGTTTATAACTTTTGACCATTTTCACCCATTTTGCCCAACCCTCAGCCCCTGTCTCTGGCAGCCACCAATCTATTATATACATGAGTTCAGGTTTTTATTTTTTTAATCCAGTGTATAAGTGAGATCACACAATATTTGTCTTTCTTTGTCTCATTTCACTTAACATAATGCCTAGAAAGACCTTCTATGTTGCTGCAAGTACAAACATTCCTTTCTTTTTATGGCTGAATAATATTTCACACATTTTCTTTCTCCATCTTTCCATCGATTGTCTCTTAGGTTGATTCCATACCTGGGGTATTGTAAATAATGTTGCAATGAACATGGGGGTGCAAATGTTTTTCCTTTTTTCTTTCTTTCTTTCTTTTAGCCCTGTCATATGGCTTGTAGCAAGCTGTGGAAAATTCTTAAAGAGCAGGGGATACCAGACCACCTTGCCTGCCTCCTGCAAAACCTGTCTGAAGGTCAAGAAGCAAGAGTTAGAACCTGTCATGGAACAATGGACTGGTTCAAAATTAGGAGAGGAGCACAAGCTGGAATCAAGATTGCCGGGAGAAATATCAATAACCTCAGATATGTGGATGACACCACCCTTATGGCAGAAAGTGAAGAGGAGCCAAAGAACCACTGGATGAAGGTGAAAGATGAGAGTGAAAAAGCTGGCTTAAAACTCAACATCCACAGAATGAAGATCATGGCATCCAGTCCCATCACTTCATGGCATATAGATGGGGAAACAATGGAAACAGTGAGAGACTTTATTTTCTTGAGCTCCAAAAATCACTGCAGATAGTGACTGCAGCCATGAAATTAAAAGATGCTTGCTCCTTGGAAGAAAAATTATGACAAACCTGTTGCTATCATGTGCTTAGTTGCTCAGTTGTGTCTGACTCTTTGCTACCCCATGGACTGTAGCCCCCAGGCTTCTCTGTCCATGGGGATTGTCTAGGCAAGAACACTGGAGGGATTGCCATGCCCTTCTCCAGGGGATCTTCCCAACCCAGGGATTGAACCCAGGTCTCCCACATTGCAGTTGGATTCTTTACCATCTGAGTGATCAGGGAAGCCCTAGATAAACCTAGACAGCATGTTAAAAAGTACAGATGTTACTTTGCCAACAAAGGTCCATCTAGTCAAAGCTACGGTTTTTCTAGTGGTCATGTATGGATGTGAGTGTTGGACCATAAAGAAGGCTGAGCATTAAAGAATTGATGCTTTTGAACTGTAGTGCTGAAGAAGACTCTTGAGAGACTCTTGGACTGCAAGAAGATCAAACCATTCACTCTTCAAGGAAATCAGTGTTGAATTTTTACTGAAAGGACTGGTGCTGAAGCTGAAGCTCCAATACTTCGGACACCTGATGAGAAGAGCTGAGTCATTAAAATAAAACTTGATCAGGGCAAGATTGAAGGTAGGAGGAGATTAGTGCAGAGGATGAGGTGTTTGGATGGCATCACCAACTCAGTGGACATGAGTTTGAGCTAACTCTGGGAAATGGCGATGGACAGGGAAGCCTGGCATGCTGCAGTCCATGAGGTCACAAAGAGTCAGACAGAACTGAGCAACTGAACAAAAACAACATATTTGGCTTGTGGGATCTCAGTTCTCTGCCCTGGAATTGATCCTGGTCCATGGCAGTGAAACTCCAGAATCCTAACCAGTAGATCACCAGGGAACACCTTCAAATTTTTCTTTGAGTTAGTGTTTCAATAACATTTTTGATAATACTTTTACCTAACTGTATTTGTTTACTGTCATTCCAAACAAAACTATTTGTTAAATTAATAAAATAATAAATTGTGCATGCCACAACTTGCAATGATTCCCTAAGATAAATTATTTATTCAAATGGCCTTTGGGATTTGAAGGCATATTTAACTCAAAGTACTTATTAACCATATTGTTAATCCTGTTTTCCCCTTTATTGAATTTATTTTTATTATTTTTTAGAAAAAAACACAAATTGATGGCAAAAACTATAGTTTTCTCAAGGAGTAATTTTGAAGTCAAATGATGACAAATATATCTAACAAATTTAAGAATCATTCCATGAATGATTAAGTAGTCTGCTAGATTAAGTGTAATGAGGGCTAATTTTTGTTATTTCCAATGAATATAGCTATGTTCACATGAGATAAAAATTGAATAAATTTTACAAACTTTTGAAAACTGAATAAAGAAATATGGCATGATTTGTTGGTGTATTTTCAAAGAAAATACTATGTAAATATATAATTAGAACAAAAAATTTTGAGACAATGCTGTGAAATATTTGAACCAGGTTTTTTTTTTATTGATTTTATTCTGGGTTAAATAATGGAACAATATTAATATCTTTTGGATATCAATTATCTTTGGAAGCTGAGAAATATATGTTTCTTTTGAGAGAAAGAAATGTTTTAATAATATGGATATATTTTTATATGTTTTAATATATTTTAATAATATGGATGACTACCAATTATGAATAGGTATATCTAAGATGACTTATTTTCATAAAAAATTAACGGAGATAATCCTTATATTTATAATTGACTAACAGCAAAATTTCATATAGGTATGTACACATAGCTGAGTTAAATGAACCACAAAGAACCACATTTTTTATTTCCAGTTAGGTCATTTATTGGTCATCAACATAAGTCATCTGTTAGTGTCCAAGCTAACAAATGCCAGGAGACATGTGACAGACATGCTTCTAAATAATAAATTCTCTGAAATTCTTGTTTTTCATGCTATATAGGCCTAGGATAATCTCAATTCATCGACTGAATAATGTTATGTCAAATCCACTCATGGTAGCAAATGGGTTACTACAGCCAGAGTTTAAAAGAAACTGGAGAAACCACATCTTCTAAAGAACACTGGACGGTGACAGCAGCCACAGCCAAAGCTTCCGAAACCAGAGCCGCATCCGTAGCCTCCAAAGCCAGAGCCGAAGCGCAGCCTGCGGAAGCCGCCGCATCCACAGCCACGGCCGAAGCCCAGGCGGCCGAAGCCTCCGCAGCCGTAGCCCAGGCCTCCGCAGTAGTTGCTGCAATGGCACATGGTGTCAGGGGGAGTCCGGTTTGCTGTTCAAAGCGAGAACCTGAGTGTTGGATGTCAGCTCGTGCGGAGGGACGCTTATATACCTTGGTCGGAACACGTGGTGATATATGTGGCCATTGCTTTGTATCTTTTCAAATTATGCATTTACCTAAGGCAAATTGCTAATCTGTTTGCTCACACAAGGAGAGGCACACACTCATTAAGTTGTTTGAGATTGCATAACTGCCTGGTTAAAATGTTCTTGAACTCATCACATTCTTTTTTAATGAGAGAAGAAAATGTCTTCAAAGTCACAGAATACAAATTCCCTGAATAGAATAGAATTCTTCCTTACTAAGTATATTGCATCATTCTTATTTGACGGTGTTTTTGCATTGAACATTTTCTCTTTTTCCTATCATCCTTTGTTTTGTTGTGTATTAATTCCACCTAGATTTAAATACAATGATCAAAATTAAAAATTTTAAGTCTATAAAATTCTTTAAAACAATATCAAATTTATTTTCCATTTGTGTATATATATATATATACACACACATACACACACACACACACACACACATATATATATATATATATATATAGATGTGGAGAAGGCAATGGCACCCCACTCCAGTACTCTTGCCTGGAAAATCCCATGGACGGAGGAGCCCGGTAGGCTGTGGTCCAAGGGGTCGCTAAGAGTCGGACACAACTGAGCGACTTCACTTTCACTTTTCACTTTCATGCATTGGAGAAGGAAATGGCAACCCACTCCAGTGTTCTTGCCTGGAGAATCCCAGGGACAGCGGAGCCTGATGGGCTGCCATCTATGGGGTCACACAGAGTCGGACACGACTGAAGTGACTTAGCAGCAGCATATATAGACAGAGAGTATACATAATATCCATTTATTATATATATATATACACACACACATACAAGAAAACTATTTTGATTTTATGCAACAGCTTACATAGCTTCCTTTTGATTTATCAACATAAATGTATTTTAGGAACTGAGGGACTATCCAAGGGAACTAACTCACTTTCATGAGCAGTTTGAAAACCATGAAAAAAAACATTCTCTTAATATCACTATCCACTTTTCCAAAATGCATAATGCCTAAATATCTTAAAATGCAGATGATTTTACCTCTTTGCCTTACACTCATCCTTTCTCTTCTCTACTCTTTTTCATAATCCATATATTACTCTTTTATTCAACTTCTCTTTAAATTTCATTCTACACTGATTCTCATTACATGTTTGTGCCATCTAGAATTTGTATTCTTATCTATTTTTCCAGTCATTATTTTATCCTTCTATTTGTCTCTAGTTTCATCATAAATCTCTACTTTTAAATTTTCTTTACCAATTCTGTGCATCCCATCCCCTTATTTTGTCTCAGGTGATCAACAAATAATTTTTCATAAAGTATTCCTTATTCATTAAGATTAGATTTACAAATTTTATATGCTTTTAAAAATTATGGCAAAAACCAATGCAACATTGTGAAAAAAATTTTGTACACTTAAATTATTACAGCTGAAAATATGTATACAACACTTTTAACAAAACTTCTTAAAATCCTGATGCCTTGAATAACTCCATAAATGAAGGTGCAGTGATAGAATGCCTGAGATAGGAACAGGTATATGAAGTAGCTGGCCAGTCTTCTGCTGTTTCTTCGTTCACTCTGTGAAGATGATAAACCTAACCCCCATACAAGCTCCTCTGTATGTGATCATATCTTGATCTTGGGTCTTTAACATGTTTGCTTTCTATGACTTAACCATGTTACTGAGGATTTTGTTTTGTTACTGTTGCTTTGTTTTCATTTGTCTTGAGATTTATAAGTAACATTTTTATTGAGATATAGTTGACATACATTATTATATTAGTTTCAGGTGTACAAAATAATGTTCAATATTTGTATATGTTGTAAATTTTTACCATAATAAATCTAGTTAAATCCATAACCACACAAATGCAATTTTTTCCTGTGATAAAAACTATTAAGATATACTTTCTTAATAACTTTCAAATATGCAGTATAGTATTATTAACCATATTCCCTATGCTGTATGTTAAATCCCATGATATTTATTTTATAACTGGAAGCTTATAACTTTTGACCACTGTCAAACATTTTGCCCAACCCTTAAGCCCCATATCTGGCAGCCACCAATCTATTCTGTGAGTCCAGAGTTTGGTTTTTTAATGCCACATACAAGTGAGATTATACAATATTTGTCTTTGTCTTATTTCAGTTAGCATAATGCCTTCAAAGTCCTCCTATGTTGTTGCAAGTAGAAAGATTTCTTTCTTTTGTAGGTAAATGATATTTCATTTTATAAATAACACAGTTTCTTTGTCTATTTTCCCATCAATTGTCTCTTAGATTAATTCTATACCTAGACTAAGGTAAATAATGCTGCAGTGAAATTGGGAATGCAAATATGTTTTCTTTTTTTTTCCCTTTTCTTTCTCTTTTTGCCTTGCCACATGGCTTGTGGGATCTCAGTTCTATGACCAGGAATTGAACCTGGGCCATGGTAGTGAAGCTCCAGAATCCTAACCACTAGGTGAAAGAGAACTCTGCACAAATATCTTTTTGAGTTAGTGTTTTAATTACATTTCGATAACATTTTTGATGATACATTTTCCTGACTGGATTTGTTTTCTGTCTCTCCAAACTAAAAACCTTGTTAAATTAATATAATAATAAATTTTGCATGTCACAGCTTGTAATGATTCCCTAAGATGAATTATTGACTCAAATGACTTTCAATTTTACTGGAATATTTAACTCAAAGTAATAATTAATCCTACTGTTAAATCCTGTTTTCTCCTTCATCAAACTTTATTCTATCTTTATTTTTTATTCTAAAAAATATGTGGCAAAAACTCTACTTTTCTCAATGAGTTATTTTTAAGTCAAATGATAACAAATCTAACAAGTTTAAGAATCCCATGAATGATAGCTATACTGAGTGTGAAGTATGAAAGTTGCTCAGTCGTGTCTGACTCTTTGCAACCCCATGGACTACAGAGTCCATGGAATTCTCCAGGCCAGAATACTGGAGTGGGTAGTCTTTCCCTTCTCCAGGGGATCTTCACAACCCAGGGTTTGAACCCAGGTCTCTCGCATTGCAGGCAGATTCTTTACCAGCTGAGCCACAAGGGATGTACATATTGAGTGTGATGAGGGCTAATTTTTGTTCTTATTTCAATGAAAATAGCTATGCTTACATGAGATAAAAACCAATAGAACTTATAACTTTTTAAAAAGCTGGATAATGAAATATGCCATGATTTACTTGTACATTTTCAAAGAAAATAACAATATGTAGATATATAATTAAGATAAAAAATTAGAAAACAAATCTGCAAAATATATTTACCAGGTATTTTTTTATTGATTTAGTTGTGAGTTAAATAAGGGAACAATGGCAATATCTTTTGGATATTAATTAATTTGAAAACTGAGAAATGCAAATTTCTTTTGAGAGTTTTCTTGGCTTTTTGTTTGCTTTGTTTTTGTTTTTTGTTTTGGTTAATTCAATGGACTCAAAGACTCAGGCAATTCTTTGTTAGTCTTTTTGGGGTCTGTCTACAAGAAGGCACTGAGTTGATTATGAAGCTCAGATCCTGTTTTTGCCATGCTAAATGATGAAGACATATTCTTCCATTGGCCAAATTATAGCTTTTATTTGGAAGCAAAGGGCACTTGTGGTGGCTCAGTGGTAAAGAATCCGCCTGCTATTGCAGGAGACATGGATTCAATCCCTGAGTCAGGAAGATCCCTTAAAGAAGGAAATTGTAACCCACTCCAGTATTCTTGCCTGGAAAATCCCATGGAAAGAGAAGCCTGGCGGGTTACATTTCATGGGTTTACAGAAGCGTCAGACATGGATGGGGGAGCCCAAATTAGCAACTAAACAACAAAAGGCACTTCTACCACTAATTCAAAATGTGTTTCTTAGAAAAAATTAATTGAATCATGAAGTAGGATGTAATAAAATATGACAATATATTTGACTAGAAGTATCATACACAATACTTCTAATGACATTGATGGCAGTTTTAATTTTTAGCCGTATAGGGCATGTCCATAGTTAGAACCGGAAATGTAAGAGCAGACTGGTTCCATATTGGGAAAGGAGTACATGAAGGGTGTATGTTGTCATCCTGTGTATTTAACTTCCATGCAGAATATCATGGAAAATGCTGGGCTGGATGAAGCACAAGCTGGAATCAAGATTGTCAGGAGAAATAGCAATAACCTCAGATTTACAGATGACACCACTCTTACAGCAGAAAGTGAAGAAGAACTAAAGAACTTCTTGATAAAAGTGAAAGAGGAGAGCAAAAATGTTGGCTTAAAACTCAACATTCAGAAAACTAAGATCATGTCATCTGGTCTAATCACTTCCTGGCAAATAGATGGGGAAACAATGAAAACAGTGACGGACTTTATTTTCTTGGGCTCCAAAATCACAACAGATTGGGACCACAGTCTTGAAATTAAAAGATGCTTGCTCCTTGGAAGAAAAGCTATGATAAACCTAGACAGCATATTAAAAAGTACAGACATTACTTTGCCAACAAGGGTCCATATATCAAAGCTATGGTTTTTCCAATAGTCATATATGAATGTGAGAGTTCAACAATAAAAAAGGCTGAGCAACAAAGAATTGATGCTTTTGAACTGTGGTGTTGGAGAAGACTCTTGAGAGTCCCTGGGACTGCAAGGAGATCCAACCAGTCCATCCTGAAGGAGATCAGTCCTGAATATTCTTTGGAAGGACTGATGCTGAAGCTGAAGCTCCAGTCGTTTGGCCACCTGAAGAGAAGAGCTAACTCATTAGAAAAGACCCTGATGCTGGGAAAGATTGAAGGCAGGAGGAGAAGTGTTCAACAAAGGACAAGATGGTTGAATGACATCACTGACTCAATGGACATGAGTTTGAGCAAGCTCCAGTAAAGGGTGAAGGACAGGGAGCCTGGTGTACGGCAGTCCATGGGGTCGCAAAGAGTCGGACATGACTGAGGCACTGAACGACAGTAGGGCTCGTCCATATACTAGGAACTATTACCTGATTGCATGGGTGCATATTCAGTTTCTTCAGTCATATCTGACTCTTTGTGACCCCATGGGCCATTGCCCACCAGGCTCATCTCTCAATGGGATTTTCCCAAAAAGAATATTGGAGTGAGTTGTCCACCTCTAGGAGATCTTCCTGACCCAAGCATCTAACCCACATCTCGTGCCTTGGCAAGTAATTCATTACCACTGAGCCACCCAGAAAGATCTTTTTAAAATTATATCTGCCCAATTTATACCAAATATTATTTGGTCTATATCATTATCTGAAGGTATCATTAAGTTTTTGGAAAACAATTTAGAAAATCTGGAATTTTAACTGTTCCCCATTTCTTATATTGCAAAGAAATGATTATTTTTGAAAGCATAATGTTTTATTTACTTTCCTCTTTATATGACTTTTTAAAAATTTACCAAATGGAAATCTTGATCAGTTGCAATTTTTTTGCTCCTTGATAATATTTCTGTGCATTTAGTGTTTTTGTTTTCATTGTTGTTCAGTCACTAAATTATGTCCGTATCTTTGTGACCCCATGAACTGAAGTAGGCCAGGCTTCCCTGTCCTTCTCTATCTCCTAGAGTTTCCTCAAACTCATATCCATTGAGCTGGTGATGCCAGTCAATCACCTTATTCTCTCCTGCCACCTTCTCCTCCTGCCCTCATCTTTCCCAGCATCAGTGTTTTTTCCAATGAGTTCTTACAGAATTACAAACACTTCAGTGTAGTGAGTTGAGTGGCCAAGTTCATATTTTTACTATCCAGTTTCTTAATGACTTTTAGATCATTATACTCAGTCTTATCTTACATGCATAACAAACTAGATGAAAGCAGAAGATGATGAATATAGGACAACATTATAATACACATTATATTTAATAGATTCACAGAAAAGCAGAGCTTATTTTTCCTAAAAATTTAGACATGTGGATTTTAAGATTTGTGAAATGCAAGTATGCTCTGACTACAGTTTTAATAATACAGATGACTACCAGCTATAAATAGGTAACATCTAACACGACCTGTTTTATAAAAATATTAAAGGGAGATAATCCTTGTATTGATAATTGACAAATAGAAAAATTACATACAGGTATATACACATATTGAGTTAAATAAAACCCAAAGAGCCATACTTTGCATTTCCAATTAGATAATTTATTGGTCGTCGACATCAGTCATTTGTTAGGGCCCAAGCTAACAAATTCCAGCAAACAGGAGACAGAGAAGCTTATAACCAATAAATAAATAATAAATTATCTGAAATTCTTAAGGTTTGAGTGTATATAGGGCTGGGGTTATCTCGATTCATCGATTGAATAATGTTATGTCTAATCCACTCATGGTAGCAGATGTTGGGTTACTATAGTCAGAGTTTAGTAGAAGCTGGAGAAACCACATCTTCTAAAGAACAGTGGGCGGTGACAGCAGCCACAGCCAAAGCTTCCGAAACCAGGGCCGCATCCGTAGCCTCCAAAGCCAGAGCCTGAGCGCAGCCTGCGGAAGCCGCCGCATCCACAGCCACGGCCGAAGCCCAGGCCGCCGAAGCCTCCGCAGCCGTAGCCCAGGCCTCCGTAGTAGTTGCTGCAATGGCACATGGTGTCGGGGGCGGGGGTCCGGTTTGCTGTTCAAGACCAGGTCCCGAGTGTGGATGTCAGCGCGTGCGGAGGGTGCTTATATACCCTGGTCGGAACACGTGGTAAAACACGTGACCATTCCTTTGTATCATTTCAAGCTACGCATTTACCTGAGGCCAATTGTTAATCTGTTTGCTGACAGGAGGAGAGGCACACACTCATTAAATTGCTTGAGATTGCAATGGCTAAACTGCCTTGCTAAAATGTCCTTTAAATCATTACATTCTTTGTTAATTAGAGAATAAAAATTTGTCATCAAAGTTACAAATTTGTGTTGGCACAGTCACAAAGTAAAAATTTCCTGAATAGAATTCATTACTAAGCATATTGCATCATGCATATTTGATGGTGTTTTCTCATAAAATTTTTTCTCATTTCTCATTTTCCTAGAATTCTTTGGATTCTCATGTATTAATTCCATCTAGATTTAAATACAATGATCAAAATTTAAATATTTAAAATTCTTCAAATATATGTCAAATTTATTTCCCATTTGCATGAATATAATATATACATATAATATACAAATATACTATGTACATACAACATACATTCATATACTATATATGCATACACACACAAGAAAACTATTTTGATTTTGCATTTATAAAGTTTGTATTCCCTTAAAATCATACAGCTTTTTCAACAGAGCATCTCAAAATCCTGATGTCTTGAAAATCTCCAAAAATGAGTGTGCAGTGATGAAATGACTGAGACAGGAGGAAGGTACAGGAAGCCGATGACCAGTCTCTGCTGACCCTCGGCTCCCTCTGTGAAGATCACAAACCCAACCCACGGTTAAGCTCCTCTGGCTATAATCATGTCTTGCACTTGGGTCTTTGACAGCATATCACTTTCCATGATTTAAATTATTACTGAGGATTTTGTTATGTTTTGTTACTGTGGCTTTGTTTTGAGGCTTATAAATAGCATTTTTATTGAGATATAAATGACATATATTATATTCATTTCAGATGTACAACATAATGATTCGGTATTTGCATACATTGCAAAGTGATCACCATAATAAATCTAGTTAAATTCATCACCACACAGGAGTTAATTTTTTTCCTGTGTTAAAAACTATTAAGACTTGCTGTCTTAATAACTTTCAAATGTTCAATATAGTATTCCCATGACATCTATTTTATAACTGGAAATTTGTAACTTCTGACCACTTTCATCTATTTTGCCCACCCCTCACTCCTGCCTCTGCCAACCAACAACCTATTCTCTGTATCTATGAGCTCAGATTTTTGTTTTTTTTTTTTTAATTCCACACATAAGTGAAATCATACAATATTTGTCTTTGTCTTACCTATTTCACTTAGTGTAATGCCTTCAAAGTCCACCTATGTTGTTACAAGTAGAAAGATTTCTTTTTTTTTTTTTTTTTTTAA